>NC_022013.1:1472692-1497527 GCF_000317375.1 Microtus ochrogaster | reverse complement strand
GAGGAGGCAGAAATTTTTTTTTCAACAACTAAAAAAAAATAAAAATAAATAAATTAAAAAAAAAAGTCCACGACAAACACCTGGTGGTCCTAAATGGATGTATTGTGTCTTCCCTGAAACAGGAGTCTCCTTTTGTCCTTGCAACACTTCCTTAGTTAAAATATGTATTTGGTCTTCAAACTCTTTAGATCCCGTTGTAAAAGAACACCACGTGGCTGGGTCAGTCCCACTTATGTGGTCCAGCCCTCTGACTCCCTCACCCCTTAGAATCCCTTATACCTTTTGTTGGCTGCCAATGATCATGTTAGTCTTCAATTATCTGAACAATGCAATTACAACTCAATTGACATTCAGGCTCGTGTTATGTCCCCTTTGCCATCTTATACACAGGGGAGACAGGAACTTTGAATATCATTTCTAGTGGATCAATTTATGATATCTCCTGTAACAACTGTTATCTGACTAACTGCATTAACTCCTCCACTAAACCCAAAGTCTTCATTTTCCTTTGTCAACCTCTGCGTGCAATGTTACCTGTTAATCTCTCTTCATGCTGTGATGAAAACCCTGCCATGTTTGGCCCTACAGCATGCTGCCAGTTCTCTCCTACATCCTAAGAGATTCATTGCTGAGCTTATTGTCAGTATTACTGCTCTAATAGCCATTGTAAGTACTGTATCCCCTCTACTGCAGTCCTGGTTCAGCAAATACACACTGCTAGCTATTCTAACATCTTGTCTAAGAATGTTTCTATGGCTCTGGTCACTCAGGAAGGAATTGATGAAGGACTAATAGATAGAATAAATGTTCTAGAAGAAGCCGTCCTTATGAGGGAGTCAAATCCAGAATTTTAAAGTATATTTGACAACAGCATGTCATGCTGATTTTAAGTGGATCTGTGTCACTCCTCCTCTACCTTAAATGGCTCAGAAGTGTCTTGGCATCAGATACAGACTCACCTGAGAGGCATCTTGAATAGTTCCTTCCCATCTAGATATAACTATAGGTACCCTACATTCTCAGATGAGTGCTATCAGCCATTCTAGACTACACCTTTCTTCTGCAGAGGACATAGCTAATGATTTTTGTCAGTTCAGTTAATAATTTTGTTAACAATAATTTTTTATGGAACCTCCTTATTAATTTGGAAATTATCAGGTCATTGATCATCTTGATCTTATTTTTATTCCAGTCATCCTCAAATGCCTAGGATCTCCTTTAGACATTGTCCAGAGAGAAATCCACACCCTGCATTTATTAAATGAAAGGAGAGCTGCTATGGACCACAAGATTATACAATAAGAGTTCAGTACATCCGTCAGGGATCAACTCACCAGTGATGCTTATCTGATGTTGGACATACCTCATTTAGCAAGGCAATGAGTAATATTGTCACCAGAGATGCGCATCTTACTAACCTTATCTTCAAGACGACGGGGAATACTGCCTTCTGACTGTGTTAGCTGTCGCTGTTACAGACTTCTTGTGTGAAGAGCTCTTTCCCTCGCATTACAGCTTGGGAATTCTTCCCACAGCACTACAGCGTGTTAACCGTCTATCAGGCAGAATCTTTCTTATGCATTGGGGTATTGGATGACTCCCCCCAGCAGCATGTGATTCTGGCAAGTAATCACAGTCAGTGCCCTTGTTCTCTCAACAGCTCTTTGTATAAACTCAGAGGTCTGCTTCCTGCGTTTATCTTCCTTGGCAGACAGTTGGTCAGTGTTAGAGTCCAGGCAAAACCTCATTTGAGACATTCATAGATGCTCAAGGACAAGAGTTACAGCATGTCTGAACTTGTTGAGCCAGAGCTCTCAAGAGAGCTAGGGAACAAGAGTCTCCTGGATTTACTCTGCCAGCAGATAGGAACGCACTGCCCTAAGACCGACTTACATGCTTCTCTTTTTAAACAGAAAAGGGTGAGATGTCAGGAGACTTTATCACGAGCTATTGCAGGCCATGACACAATTATAGCTTACTCTGAAAACTCTGGCTCTCTTCTGTAATTTCACTTGTGCAGTAACAGTTATGAATCTCCCTTTTCCCATGCACTTCATACAATGTCTGTATGTCATCTTATGATTGCATCTCAGTCTTATGGGCACACATATCCATGGATGGTCAAATAGATGAACTTTCACTTAACTATGTAGTTTTGATATATAGAATATATACTGGAACCTGCTTCATAACTAGATCCGTTGTCTCAAAAGGGCTACAGATACCTAAAAGCCTGCCTTGCTAACTACACATAGTTATCTCATTTTCATCTCAGAACAAGTTCAACTAGACTCCAGGCTTTTTGTAAAAAGAAAACTTTACAGTTTGCTCAAGGCTAGAGTTATAGAAAGTCTCATAGCCCCTACAGGTGGAGGGAGATATTATAGAAGAAGATGAGGAGAAAAGATGAATCTAGATAGCTCTAACTACAGCCAAAAACTATAGAAGAGTTAAAAAAAATACTCCTGTTTAGAATTGATGATGTAACTAATGGGAATGCTTACTTAACATTTATAAGGCCCTGAGTTCAAGCCACAGCACTGAATAAACTGCCATAGTAGCTTTTATTTTAATCTCAGCAATTAAGAGGTAGATGCGTGAGGATAAGAAGTGTAAGGTAATTGTCAGCTACACAGCAAGTTCAAGCCAACTTGAAAGTACTGAGACTTGACAAGAAAAAAAGGAAGGGAAGAGAGGAAGGAAAAATAAAAGGGAGGAAAGGGGAATATCTTAGGAGAAGGGAAGAGAAGAGAATGAGAAACAATAGAAAGAAGAAAACAAGCCATGTGTTTAACTTTGGATATTTCTGAGAAAGTAATTGATCACTCCAAGTCCAAAGATAGTAATGGAGATGCAGAGAGAGGGAGAGAAAAAAAAAGTCTTCATTTATGATGATAATAAAAATGAAACAGTCAGTTGGGAAGACATGCCCACAGAAATTTGCCCAACAGGTTTGAAAACATGCATCCTCACAAAAGCTGAATGAAAAAATAGACAGTAGTTTTATTAATAATAACTGAATCCTAGAAGTAACCATGATGTCCTTCAAGAGGTGAAGAAGAGCCACCTCCAAAAAACAAGCCATAGTTTGTTCATATGAATAAATCTAGGAAGCGATGCACAGGAGCAAACTGTTAGTCTTTGCCACGATCAGAATGAATCTGACATATACATGTAATGGCCTTGCCACTTTGGCAATGAACAGAACCAAAGACGAAAGGAGTCACTCACAAGCACTGCAGCACATTAGTGAAACGGTTTCTCCCAGGGAAGTTAACAATTCTGAAAGCTGAGTCCTTGTGTCCCCATATGGAGCAGGGAATTAAGGGATGGGTTCTCACCAACCGTGTGGGAGGACAGAGGAGAGCCAGAGGAAAGCAAGTGTGACAGGTCAGAACCAGAGTCGCAAGTAAGAAGTCAGTTTCATTTAGTGTACACAGGGTTTCTACACCTTGTTTCCCACATCTTTCATTGAATGGATCCACACGTTATGTTATCCTGGTCACAAGGAACATGCCCATTGCCCAAATTTTAGTTTCTAACTGTAGCTTCTGGTAAGACGTAGCAAGGTTTCTTGGGGAAGTGACCGGTTATACGAGTGAAGTGGGATGAGTTAGAAGTATCTCACCTGTCAAACAAATAAGGGAAACTCTACAACACAATTATGAACACGTGCCAAAGGAACACAGAAACCAGTTGAATGAACACCTGACTGGAGCAGCTGGAAGTACGTGAACAAAGAATAAATAACACACGGGTGGGTAGTAAACCAAAGTATAAAATATATATTCCCAAATCCATGCTGACATAAATAAATGCTCCAGTAACTAAATAAGCAGAGGAGGAGAAACAAGTCTCCTGGGTAGGGAAACTCTAAATAATTCAGGTCTGCTTCTTCTCAAGGAGTTGGTACACCGTATTTCACTCTTAAAGTCTGGGTTGTGGTTGGTGACCTGCTTCCAACAAGCACAGAAGAGAAAAGGCAACTTTGCTAGAGGGGAGCCTGGCAAACATTGCCTCAGCCATCTGAAGAAAGGAGAGTTCATTGTGGGGATGGGAAGACAATTCAGGTACAATACGCAGGAGGACCTGAGTGTGAGCCCCACAAAAGTACATGGGCGTGGTGGTGTGTGCTTGTAATCCCACGCTGGGAGGTAGGGAGAGGCAAATCCCTGAAGCTCACTGGCAGCCAATGTATCATACTTGGTGAGCCCGGGTCCATGAGAGGACCTGTCTCAAAATAATAATGCAGTACATGAGGAATATCACCTGCGGTTGACCTCTGGAATTTACACACATGCACCTGCACACGCACACACACACACACACACACACACACACACACACACACACACACACACCGATGAAATGAAATAAATTGATGCTGTCTTAAAGTTCTACTCTGTCTTTCTGTGCCTATTACAGCTAGTGGAAAGAAGTTGAAGTTTGATCACTGGATCGTCTGACAGATTCATTCTCAAGCATCCATGTCCAAAGGGAAGTTGAATCAAATCTGATAAGAGATGGTGCTTATGAGTTGATGAGCTCATTCCAAGAGCAACACCAACCAGTATCATGTGGGACAATGGATGCCTGAAATATTGTTCTAAGGAGAAAGAAGAAAGGAGTACTTAAACCCTGAGTTCTTGAAGTCAGAGCAGTTTAGCAGTTTGCCATGGGGATATTAATCAATTCTAACTTAAGCTGTTTAGCTACTCACTAGCTCAATAAAGATGAACCGTAGAGGCCAACACAAGGACCACTATTTCCATACAGTGACAAGGGTCACTATTTTTATAGGGAGACTGGGGAGGTGCATTTACAAGGAACAAAAAAAAAATCAGAGATGGGTTCAACATGCCTGCACCTACCCTAGGATCTTAACCGTGGTGGGTTACCTTGCAGAACACCGTATCATGACTGAAGCATTTCCAAGCTGAACTTTATGCCCCAGTGAACCTTAATGGGCCTGAAACTTATCAAAGAATCAAGTCGGTTTTCCCCAGCACTTACCTTTTCCATATAAATATTCAGGCAAAAAGTGATGGTGGTGTAGCGTGTAGGAGTGATGCCAGGGCCTGAAGTGAGGTACCACTGAGCTTCGACCTTTGAGTGTCACTGACTACATTTGAAATAGCTCCTTATGGAAAATGCCTACAGAAGAAACTGGCTGCAGAAAGAACGCCTAGTGCTGAAGATCTTGCAGCTGCATGTGATCAAACCACTGTTCACTGAATAAGCTTTTCCAATGCTTCCTTCAAACTATAGGTCCTAGCAACCTCTGCATTGTGATGTTGACTTTGTTACGCTAGCTTGGAAAAGACATGCCCAGATAGCTGGTAAGGCAATAGTGTGTGTGTGTGTGTGTGTGTGTGTGTGTGTGTGTGTGTGTGTGTGTGTGTATGTATGTGTGTGTGTGTGTACATGCATAGACACACATGATTATTTCTGGCGTGTGTGTCTGTGTGTGTATATGTGGGCATGCATAGACACACATGATTATTTTTTTATTTGTGGGCTGATGTTTTGGAAGAGATGACTGTTAGGATGGGTAATCTGAGTAAAACAGAAGCCCACTCAGGATCAGGGGACAAGGAGACATCATCAGATGCTCTGAGGGTTCAAATGGATAAAGGGTCAGTTCTCTCTCTCAGCTTGAGCTGAGATGTGCATCTTCTCCTGCCTTTGGGACTTAGGCACTCTTTCTCAAGTGTCAGAGATCAGCTAGTACTTAGAGACAAGAATTCCCAATTAAGCCTGAAAACTTGAACTGAATTACATCAGAATCTTCTAGTTCCTCAATTTGCAGTTAGCATGCTGTAGGATTTCTTTACTTCATTAACCTGTGAGTCAACTCCTCTGGTAGATTTCTTCAGATAAATAGATTATAAATAGGAACTGATGACAGAAAGACAGATGATTGTTTGATTGATGGAATATGGACTTGTTTAAAGACAGATGATAGATATATAGATTGATGAAAGTTTGGTAGACAGGTAGATGATAGATATAAGTAAATGTTAGGTAGATGATGAATGATAAATGGGTAGATAGATGATAGATAGATGATAGATAGATAGATAGATAGATAGATAGATAGATAGATAGATAGATAGAGATAGATAATTGAGAGAAATATTTCCTTTTTCTCCTTCTATGAAAAATTCTAATTGAAGTACATAACCTCATCTTCAATTATGTATTAAACAGTCATATAAAATTCTTCACTTTTTATCACTGTACACATTTAAAGACCATCATGCCTAATGTTTTCTTTGTAAAACTTTCTTTTAGGATTTTTTTGTAAAACAATATTCACCATTAAAAATTATTCTCCTCCTTTTTAATAACAAGAATTTTGCAACTCAGTCAAAACCATTAGGAAATTATTGCCAGATTAAAGTCATATCACAGTAGTTAACAGTAAATTTAACTTTTCATTAATTCCATGGTCTAAAATGCTCATTGTTTTGACTTATTATATGATCACTGAAATTCAAACATAACAAATACAGAGTCTTCATATATATATGCATTTATATTCCATGTTGTGATATGATTACATGTATGTATTTTTTTTCTTTTTTTTTTTTTTTTTTTTTTTGGTTTTTCTAGACAGGGTTTCTCTGTAGCTTTGGAGCCTGTCCTGGATCTAGCTCTGTATGTAATAGGCATCTTTTTATCAAGGCTGTTCTTGAAGAGTTCATCAAAAGCTTTTAATAATAACCGTTTTTATCTTGCTGTGCATCGTGACCTATAATTTTTATAAACTGAGATTTACTGTTTGAGAAAAATAATAGCAGTGACTAAGACTGTTGTGTATCAGTTGTAATTGTTACAGACAAAACTCTTTCTAGAATGCCATCATTAGGCATAAAAGATCTAAATAATACTAATGGTATTAATAATTCATTTGGCTCTACAGCAAGTGTCCCTCTAAGTGAAGTAAAGGGCTCACACTTCTAAACCACTCTGTAGCAGTTCAGTGAATGAATTAAATATTTATTGGGCTACTTAATATTTCATTGGAGACCCATCCCAGGTTTTGCCTAATCTCGCGTACAATAGTGGTGATCAAATGCCCACCTCTTTACATTTCATATACAAATCATCTTTAAGCGTCTTGTAGTCAGTAGCACACAGGTAGAGGTGTTTGAAGGCCTCTAACTGTAAGCTGTCAAAAAGAAATTACAGCTCTTTGTTTTTGGGTTTTTTTAAACCTTTCATAGCAAGTGACCTACGGACAGGTATGTGTTTGCTCCTACACTGTGCTTATCTGAAATCAAGAGCATTGCTCTTTTACAAAGGAATTCGGAGCTTCAGCCAGCACATCTTGGCTCTCTCTGCAGCATGGCGTTCCTCTTGCCTTCATCATACATGCGTTGCTGAAATCTATTTGGAAATGAAAGGAAGTTAATTCTCTGTGGATCCAGGGGACTGTGTTGCCTCTGGCTAGCCTCACTTCCTCTCCCACATGGTGTGTTTCTGTCAGCTTTGAAAGTCCCTCATGATGGTAATTGGCAGCTTACCTCAGTCAGCTTATCCCCTTATATTTAAAGTGTTTTCCTCATTACCAGCTATTTCTTCCTCGGTCCCTAATAATAGTGAAGAATAATCCATCTCTCCCCAGAGTTGCTGTGACTTAGGGAAGTTTACAAGGAATCGCTTATTAAACAATTATTAACTGTTCGGAAACCACACATGCATTTGTGTTATTGTAACAGCCACTCATTTCTGTAACAACAGCTCACTAAATATGCATAAGCCATCTCTCAGCAATAACAGTTTAACCACCACGTCTGCATTATGCAACCAGCATGAGAAAACGTTTGGTTTTAAGATGCTATCATTTCCTTCTCTGGAGTCTGCTCCTCTTGCTCTCTCTCCAGATCACAGCATGCGCTGAAATCACTGCCTTCCTTTTAGCCATTCAGTGCTGCACAATCACACCCCAGCCCTCAGACACAACTCCAATGGCTTGCCAATTGCATTAAAATACTATTCAAACCACCCCCCTCGCTTTCAAAATGCTCTTACACTTGCTAGAGCTGCATTCCTGGGCCTGTCCTTTGCTCTGTTGCCATTTTTTTTCTCTTTTAACATAAGTGCTGAACAGAGACGATGGAGAGAGAAAGAATAATAACACATGAACTAGGTGGAATGTATGGAAAAGACAGCCACAATGAGACCAAGTCAAGAGCAAAGTTCTAGAAAGGGCTGGATAAGTGCACCAGCTCTTATTTGAGTTGGGTTCTATATCAAGTGTGCCTATCCAATGTCATTCAAACTATTTTATATGAGGAAATCTACATAATGGAAATTGGTCCGTATTCACATATACTTTTCTCATCTGCAAAATGAGACTCTTCACAACAACAGAACACAAACATTTCCAAGAGATCTTTTAGTTCTAAAATGATGGGTATCCTCCACCCTCCACTGGTCGTAGTTGATTTCATTGTGAGTTACATCATTTGGCTTGGTGAATATATCTGACTTGCTGGTGACTGATTATTGAGAAAGGCAGAGATGCTGACCAGCAAGACTTAGGAGAGTTGCTAGAAACGATGTTGCTCCACTGGTCCATGCTCCCTGAGCAGGAACAAGGCCCTCGATTCTATCTCCAGCATGCCATAAACGGGTTGTGGGAGTGTGTACCTTTACTCCTAGAACATGGGAAGTAGAAGCAGGAGGACCAGAATTTCAAGGTCATCCTTGGCAACATTGAGAATTCAACGATAGTATCCCAAAGAAAATAAAAAGGAAAGAAGTAGGAGAAATGCATGGGAGATAAGAGAAATGTTTGCCAAGATGGGCCATTTTTAAGAGATACAGACTTGTGTAGGCTTCCAGAATCATACTGTTTGTTTCTAACATACAACCATTTTATTCCATTTGCTATAAACTGAGCAAAATAATACTCCAAACATTTTTCACTTAGCCATGTGATTGGCAGGTAAAAAGAGGCTTTCTGCCTCTGCTACTGGTTTTAAGTTATTCATTCAGACCTGGGAGCCACAAGGTATATTACACCAATTGCCTGTAGAGAAGATAACATCCACTTACTAATCGCTACCAAGACACTCGTAGCTAGTTCAGCCTCAGAGGAAGGAAACAAGAAAGTAATGGTGGAGATGAGTGAATAAGGCAGCCTTAGGCAAGAGCTCCTTCTGGGATGGCTTCACCCCCTCCCCACAGAAGGGGACAGTCTCAGAAATTAGCTATCTTCAAAATGGTGCTCATCCACATTTGTTGCTGCTCTATCAATAAGAGTCAGAAACTGGAAACAGTTTGGATGTCCATAAACTGATTAACAAGTGGCTAAAAAGCAGTGCATTTACACAATGGAATATAACTCAACTATCGCAAAGATAAAATTCTGAACTTTCCATGTAAATGAATGGATCTAGAAAAACCACCCTGAATAAAGTAACTCCCCACACACAAAAGACAAGTATCATATGTGGTTCTGTTCTATATGGATGTTGGGTTTTAAACTTTCAATATGTGTGTTTCAGTCTAGATAACTACAGAAGTAGGTAGCTATTAAGGGACGAGAGAGGAGGAAGGGCTCTCCCAAGGAAGGGAAAATAGAATATGGTGTTATAAGAAAATGAAGGGGGAACTAGAATAGAAGAAACAAATAGTGAGGGATATGGAGGAGAGAGGTGGAGCAGGAAAATAGTGAGATACAGCTAATGCTGAAGGCCTTTTGAAAAGCCATAGGAAAACCTACTACTGTAGAAGTTTCCTAAAATATATGCGTATATTAAAGGGGTTTAAATGGAGCCACCATTTAAATTATCACTCCCACTCAGCTACAGACCCTTCGACCTGTAATAGTAACCCACCAGCTAGATACACTGGTACAATGGTAACGTAAGTCTGATGGGAGCAACCAGACACCTTTTGATTGGACTAAGGCACACTCCATGAGTTGGAACCTATACAGAACATTGTTAAAACAGCCAAAATTCTGAGACTAGATAGAACTCGGTCCTAGGAGAGAACATACTACTATTATCCTGCTAAAAGACCATAGCAATAAAATGACTCCTAATGACATACTGCTGTCCCCATAGATCAGGACATTGCTCAGCCTTCATCAGAGAAGCTTCTTCTTGCAGTAGATATGAATTAACACAGACACCTCATCCCCATCCCATCCCCCACAACTGGACAATTGCAGAGAGTGAGGGACTTCGAATCCTTCAGTCCTAAATGGAATGTCTTTTTGTTTGTTTGTTTGTGTGTTTGCTTGCTTTGTTTTGTTTTCTTTTGTTGAGAAAGGGTTTCTCTGAAGCTATGGAGCCTGTCCTGGAACTATCTCTTGTAGATCAGGCTGGCCTCAAACTCACAGAGATCCACCTACCTCTGCATCCTGAGTGATGGGATTAAAGGTGTGTGCCACCACCACCCCGCTCTAAATGGAATGTCTTTATCAAACTCTTCTCCTCAAGGCTCAGAGATCTATGCAGAGAGGAGGCAGAAAGATTGAAAGGGCCAGAAGTGGAAGATGATGCCAAGGAAACAGCATCGTTCAGACACAACAGGACTGGTACCTATATGAACTCGCGGTCTGTGACACATGTTCAAGATCTACACGGTTTTAGAACAGATAGAAAAATCACTAAGGAGGAAAATGGACACAAAGTTCCAAGCCTAACCAAGAAGCTATTTGCAATTGATAACCTGATAAGAAAGGGAAAAATCTGTGTTCTCTGGGTGTTATAAACACACTACTGGAATGGAGTTCTGGGAATCTGGAAGTTAAACACTATTTAAGGTATATGCTACACAAAAGATTATAGACCTTACTCACAGCACAGATGTGGAGGCTCAAGTACCATAGTTTACAGTTTCATTGCATCAAGATATCAGGATCATTGCTTCCAATTCAGTCTGCCTTAGATAGCCCATCCATCACCCAGGAGCATCCTTTAGTCCACCTCAGATGGTTGCATCTCTCAAAGGAAACTGTTTCAAAAGGTGTCCTTCTTTTACTGACGTCACACAAGAATATCAAGAGAGCCACTTCATGTACATGAAAATCCTACTCTGGCCATGCTACTGAGGGCAGAAGCCAAACCTCAGGGAGCCATCTTAGGATAGAGAATAAAGACATCCTCATATTTATGAAATAGATGATAAAGAAACATGCAGTGTAGGCATATCTTACAGCAGTCAAAAAGGCTTCATGGTAATCACCGAAGCTGTAATGGTCAAATCTCTGGAAGTCCTGCTTATTTTGAAAAACATGGAAACAGGAGAAATATCTCATAAGCACAAAATAATACCCAATACACACACACACGCAGACACACATAATGTGTCTTTAAATGTGTATGTTCTCAGCAAATAAAAATTGATTTTAAAAATCAGCCCATTGGACTCAATATTAGAACTGACTGTAACTAAATTATAGGTCAGTAAAATTGAAGGCAAAATCAAATTGGAAAAAATAAAACGATGTAGACAATGAAAGCTATTGATGAACAAGTAAGAAATTACTTTTGTCAATGTAATAAAATAATATGCTCTAACTAATGACCCTGAATGTTAAAAAATAATAGATGCTGTGTTTGTGAAACTTATATGAAAATTTTATATTTCTCAATCTTCCAAAAGCATTTCCAAAATGTGTTTCATGCTTTAAAAATTAGATTTTTGTGGTGTAAATCAGTAATAACATTATGGTAACATCCCAAGGCTAGCAGCATCATTTTCAGCATATGAAAACAAATTATTTTTCTTATTCAGCTACTGGAGCCATGCTAAGCACTACCCTTCATGACAAGATATTGCTGTTACTTAGTGAAGAAAAGTAGACAAGGGATTTTTTGGTTGCTTGTTTGCTTGCTTGCTTGCTTGTTTTCCTTGTTTGTTTTTTTAATCAGGAAACAGCATCAAGCCTGAAAACTGATGTGTGGATAAAGCAAGAAACTATTGTTCCACGTCAAAAGCAGCCATCTGAAAGCAACCAGGATGACAGGACAGCCAGAACTTGTGACACTAGTGTTCAGGCAGAACACGTCTATGTCCAGATTGCAAAACTAAGAAATTTTCCCAACTATTTCTAATGTCTTTGGTTGAAATTCATGAGGACTGAGTTTCCAAAGGAAACTGGCTTTATAAACTTCAAATGACTATGTTGTATAAACAGCCTTCCACAGAGGAGGAGAGTAATCAGGGGCCCGTGAAATTGGTAAAAGGTGTTTCCTGGCCAGTGGTACTGTTGCTCCTACGATTCTGCTTTCACCAGAGTATGCTGTAAAAATATGTGTGAGTGTTTCTGCTTAATGGAAAGCAAAATGATGATTTCAAAGGGGAGGGATGACATAAGATGTTAACGGTTCTAGAATGTGCCAGGTAGTCTGAATTAGGGAGACATGTCCCACCCAAAATGTAGTTAGGGATGCCTTTAAGACATTCTCATCGTGGAGCTGGAGAAGATGGCTGAGGGGTTAAGAACACTGACTGCTCATTCAGAGGACTTGGGTTTGATTCTCAGCACTCATACAATGACTAACAAGCTTCTGTAACTCCAGTTTAAGGGGATCTGACCTGATGTTATCTTCTGGCCTTATTGAGCACTGGATTAATGTGGTGCACAGCCATACATGCAGGAAAACACTCATATACATAGAATACAATAAACAAAATATTTTAAAAAAATACTAATAGAAACTGAGTGGTGGTGGCGCACACCTTTAATCCCGGCACTCAGGAGACAGAGGCAGGCAGATCTCTGTGAATTCCAGGCCAGCCTGATCTACAAGAGCTAGTTCCAGGACAGCTAGGGCTGGTATATAGAGAAACCCTGTCTCAAAAAAAAATACTAATAGTGATGGTGAAGTAATACCTGCCATTTCCACCTCTTACACATGCACACACACACACACACACACACACACACACACACAGTTTTATATGGTTACGAAAAAAAATCAAGGAACCAAATGCAAACGTTTCAATGATCATTCCAAAGTTGTTAGACTCCAATTAAACTAAACCATCATTAAAAGACAGATATTATCCTAAAATAAAACACAGTGGTTGCTAGCATGAAGTATTTGGAATATTGAACTTGAGTGCTGATCCACTAGTATAGGAAGGGGCTGAGTCAAACTGAAGAAGTCTGTTTAAGAACTAAGAGGTAACTTGAGAGTTCCACATGCAGCATTGGCCAAAAAAATAAACTCAGGTAGGGACTGAAAAAACCTGATCCAAGTAGGAAGAGGTCATGGAAAACAACATGGGAGAGGAAAGAAACAGAGTACAAGATATTGCAAGCCACTTGTCTATAACTGTGGGAGGAAGGACCTTCAGATTCTCTGGAAATCATTGTATTTGGTAGTTTTTACATGGAGTAAACTGTCAACTGTTCTTCAACGCAAATAACCACAAATTCCCAGTGTATTAAATAGCACAACAGAAAGCCCACCAACTCATTTGGCATAAGTGTGCATCAAACTCCACGTGAAAGTAATGTTTTAGGAGTGGCAATGTGGCTCAGCGGGTGAAGGTACGTGCCACCAAACCGGACAATCTGAGTTCAAGCTTCACCACAGGCATAATAGAAAGAGAGAATCTATTCTCACAGGTAACCCTCTAGCCTCCACATTCATGAAATGTGTGTTTCACATTCTCATGCAGTAAATTATATTTTTTAAAAAAACTACTGTTTTAAATAACTGCCAATGTTGGCATATGGCAGAAAGTACTTAGTGATAGTCTCCCTTATGAGAGGGTATAATTGCTTTAAAATTTGTATCATTTGTTATCATTCTAACTGTCTACTTTGAATGATAAGACCAAACGGAAAAGAAGAATACAATGGAAACCATGAAATGTTTCCTAAAGTTTAGGAAAAACAACAAGACTGAACAAAAATTACTAAAATGGATGCAGAGTGGACTTGCCCTGTGTCTGGCCAGTCCAGGAAGATCATAGAGAGGTTTTCTACCTAATCACTGTCCCACCCAACTGCAGCACACCGACAAGTCCATTTTAACTAAGCCTCACACAACAGTCTGTAGCATAATTAATAAAAACCCAGAGACAGAAATTGGGGTTCAATCTGAAGGTCAGAAAAGCAAAAGAGTCAACCACTGGTTCTTACCTCTACCTCAGTCTGAAATGGCAATCCTGCCTCCAGGAATCTCAGAATGAGACTGTGTTGTGAAAGCTGTCTCCTTCCATTTTATATTCTTCTCTAGTGATGGGATTAAAGGCATGAACCACTACTGCCCGGTTTCTATGGCAAACTAATGTGGCTACTGGGATCTGGGATTAAAATTGTGTGTCACCGCTGCCTGGTCTGTTAGGCTGATCAGTGCGGGTATTTTACTCTCTGAACTTCAGGCAAGTTTTATTTATTAAAATAGAAATAAAATATCACTACATCGATCTTTCTGAGGTGTATTATCTCTGCTACTGAGACCTCACTTGGCAGACATCCGCTTAGCTGGGTGCTTATTCATTGAGATGAAGGCATCTCTGGACTGAAGCAATATCTCCCAGTTGTCCGTGAGCCCATTCATTCCAAATGCACATGGGTTGCTTGATTTATCTCTGCATTAATTACTCCCGGCCTTTAAAGAATGAACACATTTGATGTGGGATTCCCCTCTGTATGCTGTGAATACCATTCTTTAATATAGAAACTGCCTTGGCCTGTATATGATAGGGCAAAAGAGTAGGGCTAGACGGGGAAAACTAGAGTGAATGCTGGGAGAATGAAGGGCAGAGTCAGAGAGAAGCCATGTAGCCCAGCTGGAGACAGACACTGAAACTTTAGCTGGTAAGCCACAGCCACGTGGCAACACACAGATTAATAGAAATGAATTAAATTAATATGTAAGAGTTAGCCCATAAGAAGCTAGAGCTAATGGGCCATGCAGTGGTTTAAATATTATAGTTCCTGTGTGATTATTTTGGGTCTGAGCTGCTGAGCATCTGGTAACCAACAAGTGGCCTCCTTCAATGTGTGTTTAAATTCCTTTAAATTGCCGGGCGGTGGTGGCACACGCCTTTAATCCCAGCACTCGGGAGGCAGAGGCAGGCGGATCTCCATGAGTTTGAGACCAGCCTGGTCTACAGAGCTAGTTCCAGGACAGGCTCCAAAAACACAGAGAAACCCTGTCTCGAAAAAACCAAAAAAAAAAAAATTCCTTTAAATTGTCCCCTTGACTTAGGCAGGCGAGGAGTAATGGGTATCTGAGCCAGCAGGCTTAAATAATTGCCCAGAAATAAAAGAAAACTTGTCTCCTCTCAAAATGTATTCAGAGGCTGCATAGATGACTCGGCGGTTTAGAACAGGCATTGCTTTTGCAGAGGACCCCACCTGGCTTCCCAGCACCCTAGTCAGATGGTCCCAAACTGCCTGCAAACAAGCTCTGGGGGATTTGATATCTTCTTCTGGCACCCATAGGTACTGTGCTCATGTGCACAAACTCACACAGACACATGACATCAAAAATGTTGCAAACAAAACAAAACTTGTTTAAGCAGATGAAGGTGGGTGACATTCAGGAGTAGTCTTCCACTGTCTTGGATTGTCTCCTGAGTGAACTGAGTGGAACTTGAGGCTGCACACTTCACTTTTTACTGTTTGCTGCTTCTCCCCTTTCTGACAAAAAACATTTTTTCACTACTATGCATGTATCATCAAACATAGAGTTAATATCTTAGCCACTAAAAACTGCATTCTATACTTTTAATGTGCTTGTGTGTGCACATGAGCATGTGTCTATGGGGGTGTATCTGTGAGTGTGTGTACAAATGCACGTGGAAGGCAGAGGCCAAAGTCAGATGATTTCCTCTATCATTCTCCACCTGGAGCTCATTGATAGACGTAGTTCAAGCCAGCAAGACCTGAGGATCCATTTGTCTTCACAGCCCAGCCCTAAGGTCACAGATACAGGCCACCACATCCAGCTGTTTACGAGTGTTATGGATCAGAATTCAGATCTTGATGCTTGCTTTGGTAGTTTGAATGTAAACTGGCCCACATAAACTCACAGGGAGTGGCACTTTTAGGAGGTGTGGCTTTGCTGGGGTGGGTATGGTCTTGTTGAAGGAAGTGTGTCACTGTGGGGGTGGGCCTTGAGGCTCAGGATACAGCTGAGTGTCTCAGTCCACATCCTGTTGCCTTCTGATGAAGATGTAGCCATCACCTTTTTCTGCCTGCACACCGCCATGCTCCCTGCCTTGATGATAATGGACTGAACCTCTGAACCATAAGCCACCTCAATTAAATGTTTTCCTTTATAAGAGTAGCTGGGGTCAGGTGTCTCTTCACAGCAATAAAAACCCAGACTAAGACACTCGGTAAGCACTTTACTGACCCAAATTCATGCTATAATGTACACCAGTGTTACAGAATTTACCTCTGAATCCTTCCAACTTCCACTGACACATAAGTTCTGTTTACAGTTTTAAATGACAACAGACTCCTGTCTTCATGGTGTCCATACTGTGAGATGTTTGTAACTTCATCAAAGGTTCCTTTCCAAATATTAATAAATATTGATTGCGGACATCAAAAATCCTAAATTTCAAGTCTGAAAAAATTCAATAATCTATTTCAGTGATCATTTTATTTTCATCTTTAAAAGTTGTGGATGACATGGGGGAACTGAGCGACTCTCTACTGGTACCTGCAGACAGTACCCAGATCATAAGTCACGAAAATGACACTGTGAGGGAAGTTCTACATGCTTAGGCACAGCCCATCCCTGGCACTGCGTAAGCCCGCTGTTGATGGTACATATCTGTATCCCAGGAGCCAGCACTCAGGAGGTGGAAGCAGGAAATCAGAAGAGCAAGGCCATCCTCAGGTACACAACAAGTTCAAGGCCAGCCTGTGGTTCATAATGAGTAACTGGACAACCTGAGTTACAGAATGAGACCTTATCAGTAAAGAAAGAAAGGAAAAAAGGAAGGAACGAAGGAAGGAAAGAAGGAAGGAAAGAAGGAAGGAAAGAAGGAAGGAAAGAAATCACTGAGGGAGGGAGGTAGAAGAAAAAAAGAAAAATGCATGTTGAAATCTCACAAAGTAAAAACAAATAATAGATAATAAAATGATGATATGTGAAATAAATTTTAAGATTTTTTTATGTATGTGTGTGTATCTATGTCACTGTATGCTACATGTGGAATTTAAGTCCTCTGAAAGAATAACATGCACTATTTACTGCTGACCTGCCTCTCCAGCCCAATGTAAAATCTTTTTACGATCTTACTTAGCAAAACAGAAGAATAGAAGAAAACATAAACCACACTTATCAGATATTAATGATGTGTAACATGATACACAAAAAGTTAATGGGGATATTATGAACAAATTTACAGCAATAAATCTGTCATCCAAAATGAAAGGATAAAATCACCAAGAAAACCACAAATTACAAAAATTTAAGGAAAAAGCACAAAAACCTGAATACATAATTAAAACCCTTGCTACAAAAGACTTTAATAGTGAATGCCTCAAACATTTAAAAACAGCACAAAACTTAAATATATCCCCTTATATGTGTGAGTATTTGCCACATGTGAAACTTAAAATGGAAACACATTCCAATTCATTTTGTGAGGCCAGGATGATTACAGTATGACACATCTAAGGAGCAAATTATAAGAAATAAAAATACATTATCCCCCATGACCTCAGAGGAACTCTGAAGCACAGGTTGTGACTGCACAGAGCAGAGCAAGAAAGTGGACCAGGAGAGTGGGTAAAGAGAGACCTTAATGGCTCCCTGAGACACAGACAGTGACAGTACAGAGCAGACCAAGAACAGCTCCCAAAGACATAGACAACCACTGCAAGGATTTACCAAGAGTCAAAGACACTTCTGGCACCAATTAGAGAAAGAGATGGGTAGATGCCAATACAATAATTTAGTCAATAACTTAAAACGCAACATGGTAACACCAGAACCCAGTGGTCATACAACAGAAAGACTTGAATATCCTAACCCAGAAGAAGCAGAAGAAATTGATTTTAAATGTAACTTTATGAGGATGATGGAGACCTGTAAGAGGAAATGAAAAATTCCCTTAAAGAAATGGAGAAAAACACAAGCAAAAATGGAAGCAATCAATAAATCTCTTAAAGAAAACCAAGAAAAAAACAATCAAACAGGTGAAGTAAACAGTTCAAATAGTTCAAGAGTTGAAGACTGAAATCAAGGCAATAAAGGAAACACAAACTGAGGGAATTTTGGAAATGGAAAATCTGGGTAAATGAACAGGTACTACAGATACAAGAATAACCAAGAGAATACAAGAGATGGAAGAGTCTCAGTCAGGTATTAAAGATACTATAGAGGAAAATAGATTCATTGGTCAAAGAAAATGTTAAATCCAACAAATTCTTAACACAAAACACCCAGCAAATCTGGAACACCATGAAAAGACCAAACCTAAGAATAATAGGGATAGAAGAAGGAGAAGAACTCCAACTCAAAGGATTAGAAAATATATTCAACATAATCATTGAAGAAAACTTTTTTAACCTAAAGAAGAATATTCCTTTGAAGGTATAAGAAGCTTACAGAACAGCAAATAGACTGGACCAAAAA
The DNA here is from genome assembly GCF_000317375.1 of Microtus ochrogaster. Lineage (NCBI taxonomy): Eukaryota > Metazoa > Chordata > Mammalia > Rodentia > Cricetidae > Microtus > Microtus ochrogaster. The sequence goes on along the minus strand of NC_022013.1, from coordinate 1,478,940 downwards.
AAAAGTTCCCTCACCATATAGTAATCAAAAGGCAAAACATAAAAACATACAGAATAAAGAAAGAATATTAAGCTGGAAATGAAAAAGGCCAAATAACATATAAAGTCAGGCCTATCAGAATTACATTCAACTTCTCAATGGAAACCATGAAAGTCAGAAGATCCTGGGCAGATGTGCTGCAGACACTAAGAGACCACAGATGCAAGTCCATACTACTATACCCAGCAAAGATTTCAGTCACTATTGATGTAGAAAACAAGATATTTTATGACAAATCCAGATTTAAACAATACTTATCCACAAACCCAGCCCTACAGAAAGTATTAGAAGGAAAACCCCAACCCAAGGAAGATAACTGCACTCACAAAAACACAGGCAATAGATAGCCTCACACCAGCAAACCCCAAAGGGAAACACATAAACACTACCACCAAAAAAACAAATAGAAATTATCACTGGTCATTAGTATCTCTTCATATCAATGGGCTCAGTTCACCTATAAAAACACAGGCCAAGGGAATGGATACAAAAGCAAGATCCATCCTTTTGTTGTATGCAAGAAACACACCTCAACCTCAAAGACACGACATCACCTCAGAGTAAAGGGTTGGAAAAATGTTTTCCAATCAAATGGATCTAAGAAACAAGGATGTGTAGCTATTCTAATATCCAACAAAATAAATTTCAAACTAAAATCAATCAGAAGACATGGAGGAGGACATTTCATACTCATCACAGGAAAAATCCATCAAGATAAAGTCTCAGTCCTGAACATCTATGCCCCAAATACAAGAGTACCCATATATGTAAAAGAAACATAACTAAAGCTTAAATAGCACATCAAACCACACACACTAATAGTAAGAGACTTCGACATGCCACTCTCCCCCAATGCAGGTCAAAACCAGACAGAAACTTAACAGAGAAATAAGAGAACTAACAGATGTCATGACCCAAATGGACTTAACAGATATCTATAGAACATTGCAACCAAGCACAAAAAAACATATCTTCTTCTCAGCACCTCATGGAACCTTCTATAAAATTGACAACATACTCAGTAACAAAGCAAACCTCAACAGATACAAAAAATCAGAACAATCCTCTGTATCTTCTCAGATCACCATGGTTTAAAGTTAGAATTCAACAAAAACACTAATTACAGAAAGCATACAAACTCATGGAAGCTGAACAGTGCTCAATTGAATCATTTCTAGGTAAAGGAAGAAACAAAGAAAGAAATTAAAAACTTCATAGAATTCAACGATAATGAAGGCACAATGTACCCAAACCTATGGGACACTATGAAGCAGTGCTAAGAGGAAAATTCACAGCACTAAGTGCCTATAGAAAGAAAATGGAGAAATCTCACACTAGAGACTTCACAGCACACCTGAAAGCTCTGTAACAACAACGCTTTTTAAAAAAGCAGACTCACCCAGGAGGAGTAGACAACAGGAAATAATCAAATTGTGGGCTGAAATTAATAAAATAGAAACAAAGAAAACAATACAAAGAATTGATGAAACAAAGAGCTGGTTCTTTGAAAAAATCAACAAGATAGACAAACCCTTATCTAAACTAATAAAAAGGCAGAGAACATCCAAATTAACAAAAAGAACATTCAAATTAACAAAATCAGAAATGAAAAGTGGGACATAACAGACAAGGAGGAAGTTCAGAAAATCATTAGGTCATACTACAAAAACTTGTATGCCACAAAATTGGAAAATGTAAGAGAAATGGATGATTTTCTGGATAGGTATGACATGTCAAAATTAAAAGAAGACCAGGTGAACAATTTAAATGGACCTATAACCTGCAAGGAAATAGAAACAGTCATCAAAAACCTCCCAACCAAAAACACCAAGGACCAGATGGTTTCAGTCCAGGATTCTACCAGAACTTCACAAAAGAGCAAATACCTATACTCCTCAAATTTTTCCACATAATAGAAACAGAAGGAACATTGCCAAACTCTTTTTATGAAGCTACAGTTACCCTGATACTAAAACCACATGAAGACTCAACCAAGAAAGAGAATTACAGATCAATCTCACTCATAAATAAAGATGCAAAAATACTCAATAAAATACTGGCAAACAAAATCTAAGAACATATTTAAAAAAATCATCCACCATGATCAAGTTGGCTTCATCCCAAAGTTTCAGGGATGGTTCAACACACAAAAATCTATTAATGTAATCCACCACATAAATAAAATCGAAAGAAAAAACTTTCTGATTATCTCATTAGATGCTGAAAAAACATTCGACAAAATCCAACACCTTTTCATGTTAAAGATCTTGGAGAGATCAGGGATACAAAGAATGTATCTAAACATAATAAAAGTAATATACAGCAATCCAACAGCCAACATAAAATTAAATGGAGAGAAACTCAAAGCAATTTCACTAAAATATTACCAAATTAAATGTAACAATAATATATTAGTGGATATAATAATATATTGTATTAATATACTAATAATACATCAACAATAATATAAAGCAGAAGACATACTAAGATTGATTATTTTTAGTGCCACAATAACCCTCAAATCAATGTGGTATAAATAACAAATGAGTTTTGTTCTTCCAAAAGAGCAAATTTCTGATTCAAAAGATACTGTTAAACAAAGGAAAAGAAAATCCTCACTTTATGAAAAATATTTGTGGGCCATGTAAATCATCAAGGGCTTCTATTTGGGAGATACAAGAACCATATAAGCCAATAATTAATTTTAAAAAATAAACCAAATATTTGAAACTTTACAAAAGAAATTGGAAAATAATCACATTAATCACAATAATTAATGTTATTGATAATCAGGAAAAACTAAATCAAGCATAAACAAGACATAACTTGTGTTAGTCAACTTTTTTCTTACTTTTCTTGCAAGTATTTGTGCTCAGGGTTTCAGAGGTCTCTGCCCACAGCCACTGACTTAGGTGTTTTACCTGTCTGTTTCAGGCCAGGCAGAACACCATGCATGATGGGAGTGTTGTGGGAAAAGCTAATGACTTTATTGCAGTCAGAAAGAAGAGAAAAAGCTACAAAGAAACCAGGAACTAGATACATTCTTCAAAGCCTTCCCCAAACTTAGGATAAAGTGATTTACTTTGTCCAATGAAATCCCACTATCTAATCTCTCACCCCCACCCATGCCAGCATGTTATCAATCCACTGGTAGATGGATGCATTGATTAGGTGGGAGTTGCCATGATCCAATTTCCTCTCAGTGATTGGGTAAACTAGCTGGGCACCACATCTTTACAGGGGTTACACTTCATAGCCAAACTGTAGAACAGCTGCAAGAATGAATGAACTCAAAACTATTCGCAAACACTATACATTGCTAGCAAAAATGTAAATAGTATTACTACTTTGGTAAAGATTTTCATTGTCTTTAAAAAGTTAAATATTCAGAGGCTGGAAAGATGACTCAAAGTCAAAAACAGCCAATGTTCTTCCAGAGAACCCATGTCAGGTGGCTCACAAACACCTGTAATTCTATCACAAGAGGATCTAATGCCTTCTACAAAGGTCAGTTGGGCTAAGGGTAGACCGTTACAATCACAAAAGTGTTAATGGGGGGAAATAATCCCAAATAAATTTGTTTTAATTTAATTTTCAATGTATTTCTTTTCTCTTACATTTATTTATTTGCTTGATTGTCCATTGTGTGTAAGTTCTAAGGGCACCTACATACACGTGGCTTATGTGCACAAGCACACATAAATAAACTAATTTTTTAAAGGGCAAAACACTTGCTTCCATGTAATACACAATGTTTCTCATATGATAATCACTCTAAAGAAGGGCAAGCATCTGCTCACATTAAAGCCTTATGTCCACATGTTCATAGTAGCATCACTCATGGAAATACAAATGGTTCTCCCATGATAAATAATGATCAAAACACTGTGCTATGTCCACAGAGCAATTGAACTGTACTCAGTGCTGAAAAGTAGTATGCTGCTGATGTCTGCAATGGTGTGAATGGATTTTACAAACACCTGGGAAGAGAAAGAAGCTAAACACAAATGGTTGTCCAAGACTTCATTTGAATAAAACAGTGAAGACAGAAAATATAAACATCACAATAGAGAAAATATCAGAAGTTTGTTGGGATTAGTGTAGTAAGGGGCTGCGGGCTGTGTTCCTGCCACCCCAGCTCCTGGCCACCTGGCTAGCTTATGCCCCAAAATAATTACAAGGAAACTGTATTCTTTTAAATACTGCCTGGCCCATTAGTTCCAGCCTCTTATTGGCTGATTCTCACATCTCGCTTTAACCCATATTTAATAATCTGTGTAGCACCACAAGGTGTGGCTTACCAGGAAAGATCTTAACCTGTGTCTGTGTCAGGTGGGAGAATCATGGCAACTGCCTGGCTCGGCTTCTTTTTCCCAGCATTCTGTCTGTCTACTCCACCTACCTAATTTTCTGTCCTATTAAAGGGCCAAGGCAGTTTTTTTTTTTTATTAACCAATGAAATCAACACAAAATAGAAGACTCTCCCACATCAGATTAGGGTGGGGACTTCTACTCATAGAGGCACTAGCAGTAAAAATAATCCCAAAGAAGTTGGTTTTGACTTAAAATTTATCTATCTATCATCTATCTATCTACTATCTATCTATCTGTCTATCTATCTATCTACCTATTCTATGTGTCTTTTACATCACTTATCTTGATCACATTCATTTCCCCCATTTCACATTTTATATTTTTTCTTTTTCATTATATTTTTATTGTGTGTGTAAATGTGTTTGTGTTGGGGCATATGCATATTACAGTGGGTGTGTACTCGTGTGTGTGTGTGTGTGTAGATATCTGAGGACAATTTGTAAGAGTACGTTCTCTCCTTTTACAGTTTGGGTCTTGAGAATTGAACTCAACTCCCTGGACTTGGTGATAAGCACCTTTACCCATTGAGCTGCTTTACCTCTCCTTGCTTGGATTTAATTGTTATTATAATCCAGGTTCACTTAAGGCCATTTTCATGGAAGCACATAATGTACTTGGGCATGTTCCTCAGTACCTCATGATACCTCAGTGTCCCTCCCCATTGGTCCAATTTGTTCCACAAGCTGTTTGTTCAAGTTTCATGCCACCTATGCATATGGGACCTTATATTATATTTAAAATGTAGGACCCACAAATGGGAGAAAACTTGATGTTTGTCTTTCTGAAACTAACTGGATTGCTTAATAAAGTTATCTCCAGTTTCATCTGTTTTCCTGCCTATGGATTAACTCTGTTCTTCATATCTAAGAATAAATGCATCGTGCAAATACACCACATTTTGTTGCAAGAGGTGGCTTGCTTATTTCCCAGCTGACCAGACTCCTGAAATAACTACACAAAAACTGTATTAATTAAATCACTGCTTGGTCCACTAGTTCTATCTTCTTATTGGCTAACTCTTGGGTGCCAATTTGTTGTAGGAGAGATGCTTGTTTGTTCCTGACTGCTCAGCCCCAAAATAATCACACAGAAACTATATTATTCAAATCCTTGCTTGGCCTATTAGCTCTAACTTCTTATCAGATAGCTCTTACATATTAATTTAATCCATTTTTATTAAGCTGTTTATTACCACATGGCTGTGGCTTACTGGGTAAAGTTCCCATGTCTGTCTCTGGTAGAGCTAATGGGCTTCTCCCTCTGACTCTGCCTCCTTTCTCCCAGGACTCAGTTTAGTTTTCCCTGCCTAGCTCTGCCCTACCCTATCACAGGCCCAAAAGAGCTTCTTTATTAACCAATGGTATTCACAAAGAAGTTGCATAAAAAATGAAGCATCAGATGCAGTAACAACAAAATGGTTCAAAATGGAGGTGAGAAGATGCCGCAGGTTAAAACCTCTGTCTTTAAATCAGGTCTTCTCCAAGTGGCCTGCAGAAATGCAGTGTCACAGGACTGCTGGCCCAGAGTTTTCCATAAAGAACTGCTGCTGTTCTCCCCCTCTACCATCAGTAAGAACGGTCACCCAACTGCTAAGAGTTGAGGGAGTGGGGGGCACCCAGGTGTCATAGTGCATGCCTTTAATATCAGGGCTCAGGGGCAGATGATGTGGGATTCCCCTCAGTATGCTGTGAATACCCCTGGTTAATAAAGGACTGTCGTTTATCAAAAATGAGGTGTTCATAGGTTTGTGGGTTAAAATCTGGGTCTTCTATGCGATTCCATTGGTCGACTTCTCTGTTTTTATACCAATACCAAGCTGTTTTCAATACTGTAGC
>NC_022013.1:1453030-1470601 GCF_000317375.1 Microtus ochrogaster | reverse complement strand
GGAAATTTTTTTTTCTTTCTTAATAAAAAAAAAATAAATAAATAAAAAAAGAGGTTCAATAGGCACCCCCCAAAAAAAATAAATAAATAAAGGACTGTCGTAGGCTTGCACAGGGCAGAATATAGGTAGGCAGATGGGGGAGTGGATAACTAAATCGAATGCTGAGAGAAAGAAGGTGGAGTCAAGGAGAAGACATGTAACCTCTGCCAGGGATAGACGCCAGCTAAAACTTTGCCGGCAAGCCATGTGGCAATACATAGATTAATGTTGATGGGTTAGTTTAGGTTATAAGAGTTAGCCAGAAATATGCTTAAACTGTTGGCCAAATAGTATTGCAAATAATATAGTTTCTCTGTGGTTATTTCGAGAGTCTGGGCAGCCAGGAACACACAAGCAGCATTCTATAACAGGTTCTATGGGAGGACATTCTTCTCCTTCAGCCAATAGCCTTTAAGATACCAGCCCACTTGGGCATGGTCTCTTATACTATAAAAACAGCAGTAACCATATACCCTTTCTCTTGCTTTCGGCTCCTGCTTCCAGCTACTAGACTCTGTCCTTGTTTGTTCAAAGGACTGTTGTCTAGGACAGTGATCTGTAAGTTTTCTCCTTAAATAAATAGCCCTTTTTATTATCCTTAATTCTGAACTGATGTGAAACTGTTTTGTGACTTATGCCTTCATCTGGCACCCAACGTTTGGTTTTAGAACCCCGCCCCCAGTGGGACAATGGTCTGTATTCTGTCAATTAAATTTTAAATAAATGCTGATTGGCTAGTAGTCAGGCAGGAAGTATGGGCGGGACAACCAGACAGGAAGTAGAGGTGGGTCAAGGAAAACAGGAGTATTCTGGGAAGAAGGAAGTCCTAGTCTGGAGTTGTGACCCAGCCACAGAAGAAGCAAGATGTGACTACCTGGCCGAACAAGGTACCAAGCCATGTTGCTAACATAGACTTGAATAATGAGCTAATATAAAATATAAGAGTTAAAAAGAAGCCTGAGCTAATGGGCCAATCAGTTTATAATTAATGTAGACCTCTGTGTGGTTTCTTTGGGATTTAATGACTGTAGGAATCAGGCAGGACAGAAACCCTGACAACAGTGTTGCAAATAATATAGTTTCTGGGCAGCCAGGAACACACAAGCAGCCTTCTACAACATTTCATTATCCTTTGTTGCATTGATGGGCACCTAACTATACCACTCCAGGGTATTTATCAAAAGAACTCCTTATCAGCACACCAGAGAGGTCCTTCCTTATCATGTTGGTTCTAACACCAAAGAAAATCTTAATAGACTTTTAAATTTTATTGTACTTTAAGGAAAACTGACAGGGAGGTAGAGAGTCCTAGCATAACCTCTGCCTCCACACAGACTCACACTACCCATGGCCTACGAGTCACAGAGCAAATGTGGTATAGTCTGTAGGTGCTCTCTACAAAGGATTCTCCAGTACCCACAGCCTATGGACCATTGCACACTTGCGATGTAGTCTATAGTTGTTCACTACACAAGGACTCCCTAGTATCCTCAGCCTGTGGGAGCTGCACATCTGTGTAGTCTGCAGGTGCTCTCTACACAAGGACTTCCTGGTATCCACAGTCTGTGGAGCATTGCACACCTGTGCTGTAGTGTGAAAATGTTCTCTACACACAGACTCCCAGTATCCACAGCCTATAGGCACTGCACACTTGTGCGTAGTCTGCAGGTGCTCTTCATAGGATTCTGTGTTGGAAACTCCATCTTCAAATTCATACCTTAATGGCATACGAAGGTGGAATTTGTAGAAGGTAACTGGAGTTGTGTAAGGCTGGGAGATGGGAACCATAGGGGCACTGCAGCTTATAAGGCTAGGAACAAAGATAGGAGCTGGTAGTCTTACTCTCCACATGAGACCCACTACCATTCTGTAATTTGCAAGAAAACCTTCCCCAGAAAACAAGCTGATTCCAGTTCTTGCCCTAAGACTCTAAACCTGTGTAAATGAATAGCCCGTAGTCAGTTTGTTGCAATCAATGATGAGTCACCACCTGAAGTTTGAAATTCAGATTAGATCCTACTCTTGGAACTATACATTCCATGGTTTGACGATGTTCTGGTGACACGTATCCAGAACTATGATATCAGACAGAATGATTTGCTGGCCCTAAAAGTCCTCTTTGCTTCATCTGACCCCCTTTGCTCCTTTTCCCCAGCCCCTTTCAGCCACAGCCTCCCGAACACCTTCTAGGTATTTTCCAGATTGCCATAGTGTGAATTATTCAGCAAATTGCCATTTTAAGGTTTCTTTCTTTCACCAAGTAATATATATTTGGTTATTTTCACATAGTACTTTTTGAGAGGTAGTGGGAGTGTTCTAATTCAAAGTTGTGACATGAAAAAGAGTTCACTGTCACTCATGATCAGGAAAATACAAATGGAACGTACAGTGAGCTGCAACTTCATTCCCTATAATGTCAGAAATGCAGCTAATAACCAGGGTTGGCAAAGAGACAGAGACGTTGAAAGTCTACTCTACTTCCAGCAGAAATGCAAAATGGTGCCTTGGAAGACAACTCACAGCTCTTCAAAGAGTCAAACATGGGTGCTCACACAGTAGTACTGCTCACATAGAGGGAGATAAAAATGGGCCCACAAATGGGTCTGTAAGCTGTTGTGTTAGGAGAGGCGGGGCTGTGTCCCCAGCACCCTGCTGCCCGCAAGGCTAGCTTTACCCAAAATAATTACACGGAAACTGTATTCTTTTAATCACTGCTTGGCACATTTCTATCTAGCCTCTTTTTAGGCTAACTCTCGTACCTTGACTAGCCCATCTCTAATAATCTGCTGTAGCCCACAAGGTGGCTTACCAGGGAGATTATAGCCTACGTCCATCCTGGGTCGGAGCTTCATCGCGTGCCTCAGAGAGCAGAGCTCTCGCCTCTGCCCGCAAGAGTGGAGCATCGTGTCTCTCTGAGGCGTCTGCCCCAGAGCTGTCAAGTCTGACCTCACTTCCTCTTCCTCCCAGCATTCTGTGTTCTCTTTACTCCTCCCACCTGTTTTAACCTATCAGGGCAAGCAGCTTCTTTATTTAATTAACCAATGACCTTCCTCCTTCAGTAAGCAGATGCTTGCACTGGCAGCATTCAGAACAGCAAAAGGCAGAAACACAAGGGTTGGCCAATGGTTGAACAGAATGTGGTACATCCCATGCAATGGAATAAATATTATTTGGCAGTAAAAACAAAAGGAGTGTGAATGGTTATTAAAAATTAACTCTGAAAACATAATGCAAAACTAAATAAACTAAAATCTAAAGATTATGAATTGCATAACTGTACTTATGTAATGTGTCCAAAGTAGATCAATCTAGAGGGCCATAAAGACGATGGTTGCCAAAGGCTGAAGGTCTTTGGTTCTGCGGGTTCAGGGGATGACTGGTGTTTCTTCATAAGTTAATAAAATTTACAAAGCTTATTGTGCCAATAGCTACACAATTTTGTGAATATCCTAAGATGATTGACTTTTACAGGACTTTTTGGATATGTCTATGTGTGTAATATGTGTACATGTGCATATGCTTGCTTCCATGTGTGGGGGCACAGGCATGTGCAGCCTCACCAGTGGGAAGAGACCCAAAGCTGCCGTCAAGTCTTCCTCAATCATTCTGTTTATATTAACAAAGCTTCTCTCACTTGAACCTGGACTTGGCAATATTGCTAGTCAGGCTAGCCGGTCTGCTTCAGAACACCTATTTTCCTCTACCTTCAAAGTGGCAGAATTACGAGAGACACCATATCCACCAGGCATCAGTGTGGGTTGTGGGGCTCTAAACTCCAATCCCCATGCTGCAAGGTAATCACTTTACCCACTGTGCTGTCTCTCAACCCTGTTTTTATAGTTATATGAGTATATTGTATCCTTCGAGGATTTTATCTCAATAAGGCTACTATAGTTAAAAGCCTGCTGTTTTGATGCAACTAAACTCTAAGCAGATTGGAAAGACAGCTGCACAGCCATCATCTTGCCATGTTCCTTATCCAGGGGCCATGGTCAATAACCATGGCCAAATATACTAGATTCTGTTTGGATTTAGAGGGGGGTAGGGAGTTCTAGGAGTCGGTAAATCATCTCATTTTTCTCCTTGCTTATAGGATCCAGACATGCCTCTTTTCTTATTTCTTTCCCATTATCACCTAGTTCCCTATTGTTTATCACAACATGGCACTCCTGATTCAAACTAATGCCATTCTTCTCTGAGATCACCAAATCTTAGCCTTCACGTAGGCAGAACTTTTAAGCGCTCCATCAGACATTTGCATTTGCCAGCCAGTGGACACGCTATGTTCAGACTCCCTTAAACTGCCAACACAGGGGCATTAGTGACTTCTTCCTATGATAACATACCTGACAAAAGCAACTTAAGGAAGGAAGGGGTTAATTTGATGGATATTTGGAATACCATGACAACTGCATGTGAGGCAGCTGGTCACAGTGCATCCACAGTCAGGAAGCAGAGAGAGATGGATGCTGGTGCTCAGCTCACTTTCTCCTTTTCATTCGGGGCGAGCACAGGCGCCAAGAATAGCACGGGAGTCTCTTCAGTCCTCAGTTAACCCAGTCCAAACCTTTCCTCACAAGCATGACTAGAGATTTGTCTCCTGGGAGATTCTAGACCCCGTAGAGTGGATGCACAGTGTTAACCACCTCGATATGCACAATCGTCCTAGTGTGAGCCTTCCCTGTGTTTCCTATCACCCCCTCCTCCACTTTCTCCTCTGCCTCCTCTAAGTTTCTCTGGGAGGCTTGAGCATTCTACAGCTTAGAAGTAACCTGAAGCATGCAGGGTCCTAGGTCTCTTATTGGAACAGGGTTTTGTTCCCTTTATCCCTCTGTGTTCTTTTTTCTTTGAAATACACTGGGGTAGATTTGAGCTTCAGTAGATACATTATACAACAGGAACCTGGAAGCCTGAAGTAATATTTTTACTGCTGTCAACATGCTAACTATCATGGTGGAAATGAGGGTCAATTATAGTCCTTGAAATCTGTAAGGACTTTAATCGTTGCAGGGAGAAAATGTTTTAACATAGACAATAGAAAACTAGAATAAAGGCCATATGTAATGCAAAGTTCTATCACATACAGAAAGTGTTCACATTATAGATATTTGTAATAAAAGTAGAGATTGCTACAACTTAAATTATTGATAAAAAGCTTCATAAAGAAAGCAGAATTTTGCTTTAACTTCTATCAAAAACTGTAATTTGTTATAGATTTGAAGCTTGGATTTTTTTAATAGTATGTAGTTCAATATATGTGGTAAGATACTACTTTAATATATTTGAGATAATAAATAAAAAGGCCATTTCCTCTACCTTTTTGTACATCCTTTACTCATTCTTCCATTCAATCAGTGGGGTTTGTTATTTATAGGAAAATATAATTTATCAAAGTCCTTAATGAAACCTCAGCAAATCGAATGTATAACTCATGCTAGGGAAAGTCCTGGGTAAGCCTCAAGGAGGTAGATCTGAAGGTGAACTTAGCTTTTGGCAAAGCCGTGAACACTAACACCTTCCCCAAGATATTAGGATCAGTCATAAGTCTGGGGGTTAAAAGACCATGGGATATCTTCAAAGAACCCTGATCTTTTTACTACATACAACCCAAGGATTCTAATTCTAGGGACAAGGAAAAACCAGCCACTTTCTTTACTCTCTAACCTATCCCTTAGTAATTGTAATGGTTAATGGTGTCCATCATAACTTCATTTGTTTATACACAAAAGCCATTCGTGGAAGTAAAATTCATTTTCTTATTATTTGCATGATTCTTGATTGCTCATAAGAGGGTTGATTACTCTTGTGCTTGCAAGTTTATGTTTCCTTCCCCAAACAGCACCCATGTAAAGCCTCTACAAGGATGGTCTGTAGTCAGAGACTGCTTGTTCATTTCCCAGCCACCCAGACTGGGAAAGTCACACAGAAACTGTATCAATTACAACATTGTTCAGCCAATGACTCAGGCATATTTTTAGCTAGCTCTTACATCTTTATATTGCCCAAGGCTGTGGCTTCTTGGAAAGTTTCTGGGTCCTTCTCCTTCAGCAGCTACATAGCGTCTCCCAGACTCTGCATACTCTATATATATCTCTTCGAGCCCGGCTACATTCTTCCCAGCTATAGACCAAAGCAGCTTCTTCATTAACCAATTTATTCTATGATTAAAGCATATTCATAGCATATAGAAGGGAATTCCACATAAGTGGTCTACTGGTTAGAACTGTGCATGAGAGAAATAAGAATGCTGTGGGCCCAGAGCTCCATGACCTTACACCATCTTTGGTTCCCTAGTGAACTAGTCACCACTCACCTCTGTGTCTAACCTGACATCCCTATGGCAATCACGTAAAGTCTTTTGAGGAATGTTCACACTGATCCCTAATTCCCACCAGCCCAACACTAGGATTGCCATCACACAGCATCTGAAGTGAATAGCAGGGATTTCTCCACTTCACCATAAACCCATCTACCTGGTGTTTCCAGCAACGTATTAGAAAGTGTCTTGATTTATAACTGTCTTTGTTCTGTTACTATTAAAAGACCACGGCCCTGTTATAGGAACATGGTATTTGGAGTAACCTGAGTCTAAGTTCTCAAGCCGTGAGCGCTCATATTTACTTCCAGAAGAAACCACCTCCTTCCATCCCTTGGCGGTGAGACCTGTAGGATTTTCGTGCTGGCAGGCAGCTCTGCTGTTCTCACATGGCACAGGTGAGCTACACATTGCCTAGCTTCCTCCTGTCCTCTGGGTGGATTGCAAGCCTCTTAGTGACACAGGACAAGTGTTTGGATCTTTATGCCACAAACTAGGGCTTTGACCAATACACAGTAGATGCCCAGTGAGCTGGTCTTATCAGCTGGAAAGGGCTTATCAGCATTATCAGAGAAAAAATTGCAAATTCATCTTTGAGTGTGTTAAAAAAAAAGTAATATACACCACCACCACCACCATAAAATAGATTCAGCAGGCATTGTGTGTGTGTACACACACACACACACACACACACACACACACACCTACTGAGGGGTGAGGCTTGGAACGGCTTGGAGAAAGTGTAGCTGGGAGGGGCTGGGGGGAGGAAAGGGAGGGGGAAAGTGATATAATTCTATTTCAATTGAAAAACATCGCGGGAGGAAGGGTGCCGTTTGCTGAAGACTAAAGTATAAAAAGAAATGACCTGGAAGCAATTTTAAAAACTTTAAAAACCAAATGGTTATAATTTTAATTATTCAATCTCGACAATAATATTCCTTTAAGAGGTGTCTTTAAATACCGTTATACCTCCAAGAACCTAATTTTGTACTGGATATGCAAATCCAGAGGTCATTTCATTTAATAAACACATACCTCCTAATCAACCGCATGCTAATGAAGTTACTCTAAAGCTAAATTTCAATTATGAATTATAGACCCTCAGCTGCTTTTCTTGATTGCCTTAACAACAGCAGAGAGAGAGAGAAGAGAAAGAAAAGACTTTTTTCCTCTGGAAATTCCCAACACAGCGAAAAGGATCCGGGGAAAGGCCATTGTTTGAAAGACCAGCTTCATGCCACCGAGTGAGGTCACAGTGAACGTGTTCCTCACTCGTATTTTCAGAGTAATTCTGCTTATGTCACGGAAGGACTTGTAGCTCCTGAGTAGGTGAGAGGGCTAACTCAGGGCACGCTGTGTGAGTTCGGATGCTGACTCTAAGACAGGAAGCTTAAGACGCCTGAAGTCCGTAATTAAGGTCCACACTTCAGCTAGAGCATTCATCCAGCCACACTTCTGAGAAATTAATTTGAATTGAGGGCAGAAGGACTTCTCCTCTAACTGATAGCTTACACAGTTTATTCTAGACATGGTTTGTCCTATGAAAAAAAAATATATATGTATATCAATAGATGGGATTTTCCCCCCGAAGCTAAGACATATATCATCTGACATTTATATATCATTTAAAAATTAATTTGTGTGACTATAAAAGCAACAGATTGTGTTATTTCACACTGTGACATTGTAATTTGAATAACTAACTCAAATTGCATACCCAAAAGAAAAATAATTAGAAAGTCCCCGCTCGTCTTCAGTTAATTGCTCTGTCAGACAGCTACTATTAACATCGAAGTGGACTCTGGCTGCAGTCAGTGCACGTCTCCACCCTGCTAGGAAACAACAGGGACCCGGGTTAGGTTTGTATGCTATCTCCAGTGGGACATCACTCATTTTGCAATAATAGTGGGGGGTTATTACTTCTATTTATTTATGTGTACTTGGGAGTTGACTCTCTCCGTCTATCAGGTCATTTAGCTTGGTGGCAGGTGCCTTAGCATACTCATGGGCTGCTTTAGTGGAAATATTTGTGTACTTCAAACTTATTTCCACAAATACTCCCCCACATTCCTCTTTTCCCTTTCCCACTGGTCCCCCCTCTCCTCCAGACTTGTTCTCTTCTACCTTCATGTCATCAGTGCAGATAAAACACCACGTGTCCATGATACCGGGACCCACAAATGAGAGAAAACACATTCGTGTTTCTGAGGCTGGTCTAATTCACTTAATGCCATATTTTTCTCTAAACAATGGGACTTTGTCCTTTTTTGTGACTGAAAAACATACCATTGTGTATGTATGCCACATTTTCCTTATTCATTTCTCGGTTGATGGACACCTAGGTTGTTTCCACACTTGTTCTGTAGAGTGTAGAGGGTGTATTGTGCTACAGTAAATAAACATGGCTATCCAAGCATCTCTGTGTGTGTTTAATTGGAATCCTTTAGGGAAATGTCCCAGAGTGATAGACCTGGCTCACATGTTAAGTCTTTGCCCATTCTCTTCTGGCAGCTTCATAATTCCAAAGCTGAAATATAAATTCAGGTGCCTTCAAGTTGATGATGCATTTTTTTATTTTTTTATTTTTTATTTTATTTATTTATTTATTTATTTATTTATTTATTTATTTATTTATTTGGTTTTTCGAGGCAGGGTTTCTCTGTGGCTTTGGAGCCTGTCCTGGAACTAGCTCTTGTAGACCAGGCTGGTCTCGAACTCACAGAGATCCGCCTGCCTCTGCCTCCCGAGTGCTGGGATTAAAGGCGTGCGCCACCATCGCCCGGCCAAGTTGATGATGCAAAACGGAAGGGTCACCAACTTAAATTTCTCAGTTGCACCCTCATCAACCTTTGCACGGCTGTCTCTCAGAGCTTCACTCTCCGTTCTTCTCTGCGTCCGTCTGTTTAGTTTAAATCACGGCACAACCAGACAAAAAGCATAGTGGCTGTCAACCACAACCTTCATTGCTCACATGTTATAAATCTTCATCGCAGACATGAGAGCCCAGGGAAAAGATGAACCTCTGATTCATGTGCCCAACTCATGACCTGAGGGGTGTGTGTGATCCAGTATAGGAATGAATGAACACCAGCATGAAACTGCAAACATGCTTAGACATTAGGAAATATTCTTACAGTTTTTCTGTAACTCTACCAGGAGGTTCTCCAGCATGAAATTTGTGGATGACAATATCATGTCACATTGTTAAAGTGCTGAGTACATCTTTGCCACTTTGGGGACATGAGAAAACAGTGACCACACTCCCACATGGCTCTTAAATTCTGTTTGCAAAGATCACCTGTAATTACCCCCTCTATTTTATTGTTCAAAACAAGTGTCATAGCCACATTACATATGGAAAGTACCTAGACAAAAGACATTTCTAATAATACAGCAAATAAGGTAGAAATACAATTACAATCTATCATACAAGGAGGAGGGGCAAAAATGTTGTAGGAGTCAGAGGGAACGGAGGTCGCCAGGGGCACTTAATATATTCAGGCCCCAGTGACTCAACTAAGCAGAGCTCACGTGGGCTCACAGGGACTGAAGCAGCAAGCACCAGGCCTGCCTGGGTCTGTACCAGGTCCTCTGCATATATGTTATGGTTGTTAGCTTGGTGTTTTCTGAGACTCCTAGCAGGGGGAGTGTGTGTCTCTGCTGTGTCTCTGACTTTTTTGCCTGTTCTTTGTGGAACTCTTCATTTTACTGGGTTGCCTTGTCCAGGCTCGATATGAGGGTTTGTGGCTTCTCTTATTAGGTCATGTTTTGTCATGTTTGGTTGCTGTCTCTCTGAGGTCTGCTCTTTTCTGAAGGGAAATGGAAGTGGAGTGGATCTGGAGGAGAGAGAAGGTTGGGGTAGGGAAAAAGGTAAGGAGTGAAGAGAACAAAAATCATGGTCAGGATGTATTGTGAGAAAGGGGAATCTATTTTCAATTTGAAAAATCACCCTAATATTTCTCATAATTTTATGCTCACTTTTTTATATTCCTGGCAATTCTCTGTGGCCCTGAGCACAAAGACAGTTCTTCTAAAATCTGCACACCTCTTTAAATAACCAGACAGCTGAGGCAGACCCCTTCTACAGCACAGCATGTCCAAATCTGTCCCACTATGTACGTAACTACCACTTTCAATTCTGACTAGCTTTGCCCATTTTGGTGCCATCTAACACCATTAGGCAATGGTTGGCAAGAGGATTTTAATGTACGTGATGCTGTGACTTTCTAGGCAGAAGAGGAAAGTGTCGGTGCTCACACTAACGCAGTCATTAATTTTAACTATACTCAAGTAAGCTTGTGTGTCAGCCTGGGGACACCAGAGTCCAGAAGCTTCTTCCATACAACCAGAGGACCAGAGTTTGATCTTCGAAAGCTATGTTTAAAGGCCAGCCATCATAAAGTGTGTTTTAATCCCATGGAAGAGGTGTAGTCAGGTGAGTCCCTGGGGCCCACTGGCCAGCCGGCTTCTCCTACTTTGTAAGTCCTATGTAAACATGAAAAAAAAAAGTCTCAAAAAACAAAGTCAGGTATGCAGGGAAGGGAGTATACATCTGGGAGGAGATGAGGGGGAGTGGGTATGATCAAACAGATCACATGGAATTCTCAAAGGACTAATATTTTTTTAAAAAAGACAAGTTCAGTGGTACCTGAGGAACAATACCTGAGGTTGTGCTCTGACATCCAGCTACATACACACATATGTACAAATACACCCCTACATGTACTCTTGCACACACATGAACACACATGTGCAAATGCATCCCCACACACATATACACACATTATGTATGAACACAGATGTGCACACGCATGTGCAACTGTACCCGCACATGTTTATGCCCATACATGAGTATACACACATATGAAAATGCAATACATGCATGTGAAAATGTACCCCCACATATGTATATGTGCACACACATGAACATATACATGTATGCCCCAGAGTGTATAATATGAAGAATGTCAAAATCATCACTGATACATCCAAGCATAAAATATTCATGAAAAGCATGTAGAGAGGCACAATGGCGAGAGAGAAACAGTCAGAAGAATCCAGGCAAGACAGCTGGACAGGACTGTTCAACAGACCAACATCATTTTAGAAATAAGCAGCTGTTAATTAAAGGAAATAAGTAGCACAAGAAATGGAAGTAATATGTGGTCCTCTTCTGGAAGCTAGTTGGGATAAGTAGCAGTGAAAGATATTTGGGGAACAACTGGAAATGTTTATATAGTCTTTGGTACAAAATGGTTTATGCCATTTGGAAAGAAACTATAGAAACATATATGGCTACAGATAAGAGGGAGGGGAGGGGAGGAAGGAAGAGAAAGAGAGGAATGGAGAGAGAGGGTTGAAGAGAGAGAGATCAAGGAGCTAGAGAGACATCTCTAAGGATGAGAGCACTGGCTGCTCTTGCAGAGGACTTGGGTTCAATTCCCAGCACCCACATGGCAGCTCACAGCTACCTGTTATCTCCAGCTGCAGGAGATCTGACATCCTCTTCTATGCCTCCCTGAGCACCTGCACACACGTGCACAAACCCACACACAGACATGTACACACAACAAAATAAAGATATTGAAATAAAATTAAAGAAATAGATCAAGGTAGATATGCACCGAGGTTAACACTGGTAACTTCTGCACACTGAACCTCACGCGCTCTCATTTCTGCTCGTTAACACTGTCTAACATTTACAGTGCATATATGCAGCTTCTGTAATAACCCCCGACGGCTATTTAATGGCTTTGCCTCTGCGTGGTTGTAAGGCTAATACTTTGAATTACGGCCTTGAGTTGGTTTTCTGATTTCATTAGGTCCAGTGTATCTATTGCAGTTCCATTTTGGGGTTTCTAGGCTGTAAGAGAGCAGGAACTCATGGAGGGGAATGCACTATACTTTCTGACTGGTCACTGGGCTAATCTATCATATTGAAACCTAATAAAAAACTATACAAGCTGAGCATTGTAATTCCTCTTTGAGGGATGAGAAAGCCGAATCCGAGGAGATACACAGGAAGGTGCCCTTCTATCTCTGCCACCCTGTGCTGGCATTACACAGAAGAGCCCCTGCACCTGGCTCTTTACATAGGTACTGGGGATAGAATTGAGGCTATCGTGCTTGTGCAGCCAGCACTTTACCCACCAAGTCGTTTTCCAAGCCCCAGAAAAGTCTAGACTGAAAGGGTAGACTAGGAGGCTCGGTGAAGCTGACCTTCCACTAATGCAGATCACACCTGCTGCACTTGCGCTGGGCGGAGTTGTGGAAACCGCGATTGCCACACAAGGGGAAAGAAATACGAAGAAATACACTTGCTCAGCTGATGGGGTTCCCTCTGTATGCTGTGATTACCATTGGTTAATATCCTTGCAACACTCAGGCTCTGAGATGTGTAGCTTAAAAATACTGTATCTGCCATATTTTATGCCTGCTCAGAGCCAGAAGATGTGACTGCAACTTGCCTGTAAACTGGACTCCATAGCCCTACCAATAGGGAGCATTAACAAATATTTCATTACCCTGACAACTTTACACACTATGAATAAAAAGTGTCTTGCATAAAATGTCTGTCAAATCTATAACTAAGTACTGCCAGATATAAAAGACAATATTTAAGATATATTTACTAAATAAGATATATTGATAGTAGATATTTATTAAATTATAAAGGTGTGTTCATTAATTTGCAATTCATATTATCATAATATTTACTCCTTGAAAGAATCAATTGCTCAAGTACTTAGAGGTTGTTTTTGTTTTAGATTCTTCTTCCTTTCACATATTTTACACAATACCAAAACAAAGACTGAAGCTACATTAAATAGGTGTTCTATTGCAGTGATAAACACCATGATCAAAAGCAACTTGGGAGGAAAGGGTCTATTTCAGCCAACACCTCTCAGGCAGGACTGAGGCAGAGGCCATAGAGGAAAGCTGATTCCTACAACCCAGGACTACCTGCCCAGTGTGGCTCCACCCATAGTAGGCTGGGTCCTCTCACATCAATTATTAACTAAAACAATGCCCCCACAGACTTACCTATGGGCAAATCTTACAGAGCCATTTTCTCAATTAAGATTCCCACTTCCCAGTTATGTCTATGTTTTGTCAAGGTGACCTAATACCAACCAACACAGGAGACAAAGAAATAAATATTGTCTTTTCAATGACCTAAGCCCTTTAATATCTTATATTTAAAAAAAACTGTGTCAGCCATTTCAGCAATATAAACTATGGTACTAACACAGGCGTTGAAGGGAACAGAAAGACAGTCCGGGTAGGAAGGTGGTTATGGGTCTCACAGGGTATCTGAGCTAAAAACTGTTATTTCTAAAACCTCTATTTGATTACTTTGGTTTTGCCCTAAAGAGAAGTTTAGCATGAAACTGAAAGTATGATTTCCGAATGACGTTATTTTCTGTAAAGCGCAAGGACAGCAAACTAGAGTGAAGGTCTGTGGTGCCGTGCAGCATCTGTGGAGTGGCGCTGGTGATGCCCCACTTAGCAAACTGTAACACACATTGCAGCCCTCTGCTTCTCTGGGTCTTTTAAGCCTGCATCTAACACTTTCACCACAAATAATTTATACTCTGTGGGTTCTCCCAAGGAAACTCTAGTTACAGTTCTAGCTGCCATGCACCATAGGGAACTGATAGAGAGGCCATTCGCAGTGGTCAGTCATTGACTAACTGGTTAAAAGAGACAAGGATGGGGGCATGTGGACTGGATCACTCTCACCAGAGCCCTGTCCTGTGACCTGGGCCTCACCCCATGCTCTCTTCTGCGGGGGCAAAGGCATATTCTAGAAAACTATACTACTCATGATCCCCTGCCTACTGGCTTCCAGTTAACACTCTCTCTCTCTCTCTCTCTCTCTCTCTCTATATCTCTCTCTGCCTGTCTCTCCTGTCTGTCTGTCTGTCTATCTATCTATCTATCTATCTATCTATCTATCTATCTATCTATCTATCTATCATCTATCATCTATCCTCTATCTATCTTATCTATCTATCTGAAATATATATGGAAATATATTTATGAAAATGCTAGGGTTATAACATTAGTTTCTTATATCAGACTTTTCCACTGCAAGAATCAAACCAAAAGCCAATTGGCAGGGGTTAATGAGTTTTCTAGAATCTGCCTTTCCCCATGGAGAAGAGAGCAGGGGATGATGACAAGGTCATGGGACAGGGCTCTGATACAAGTGATCCAGTTCACATGTTTCCCTATTCTTGTCTCTTTTAACATGTATGTATGTATATATATATATATGACTTCTTCTTTATTGTTCCAAGTGCCCCTTGCTACCTCCGTTCCCAAACCCCAGGAATACAGACCTCTGCATAAGTCCTTCTGCACTTAGTGGGACAGCAGATGTCTTCAATAGATAATCTCTGAGTTCTTACACCATTTTCTGTTTCCCTTTCTATTCTCAAAACCACCCTTCAAAGGAATGCCTGTCTTAAAGCCCTCCACGGAGCAGGCAAGCAGTCTCCTCAGCAAAGTTCTTGCAGATACAGGAACCATGCAGAGAATGCATGAAGGGGAAATCCCAAGGGTTTGGTCTAGCTACCCAAATCAGCCATTTGCCCTTCACTTGCCAAATGACAGGCATCAGGGCCTGCAAATATACAAGAGAAGTGGACAGGCAGAGCGACCCAGAAATCCTTTATTAAAATGCCAGCATTAAGCAGGCGAAGCAACAGACGATGGGACTACACGGATGAGTGAGACAGAGCCCACTCTGCCCGCAGCCTCTGTTGAACTGGAGAAAAGGCCGCTCACAGAAAGCCACAAAAGTTAGCATACAGCCATAGCAGGGTGCAGGCAGCTCTTCCATTATATTTGTTTTGAAAACTTGTTATATAGATAAAATAGGACAAGCTAATAAAGCACTATTCCATATGGTTTGTGAGCAGCTTCATCTCTAAGGAACACTATGAGAACAAGAGCCCCACAGGATACGGCAAAGCACAGTCAGGCTGGGCTACCTTGAGCCACACCAGGTAGGTGTTACAACTTCTACAATTCTACCACACATAATCCCCGCACAGCCCTTAACAGCTGCCTTTCTGACCCACATTTCTGTAAGTGAGCTTCTCTAAGAGAGAGCACTGTGCTCACTGACATGCCTAGCTACGTTTTAAGCATTATAACCACACAGTATATAATTTGTGCTAGCTTCATTTTCAGTTTGCTTGATTCTTTTCTGAAATAAGGCTCAAGCATCCCAGGCCGTCCTCAAATTTCTTTCGTAGCTCAGGATAATCTTCATGTCTTCTGCCTCCACCTCCCCTGCTAGGATTAGAGATGTGCATTGCCGTGTTTGGTTTAGGTAGAGATTTGGGTATAGCCCAGGGCTTTGTGCATTCTAATGCCTAAGATATACTCATCGAACCTTGTATTCGATTTTTACATTTTATTTTACCAGTTAGTGGTGAATTTATTTATTTTCAGGTGGAGGGGTTATCTACTCTTACCATAAGCCTTGAGAATTCTCATTAACAAGTTTTGGTATCATGAAGGTAATACATTGAAGCAAAACAGACTGTTCGTTGAATGAGAGGGTAGTGGTTGTTCTTCCAGAAGAGAAGAGAGGCAGGGATCATGGGACGCCAAGAATGGGGCGAAGATACGGGATATGGGGGAAGGCCGTGTGAGGCCCCTGGAGAACATAGAGACGATGGCGCTGTCAAGGAGGTCTGAGATCTGGAGCAGAGAACAGGGGCTGGGTGCAGCCAAGCACCAGCAGAAAACAGAGGCCAGCAACGACTATCGGATGGGAGCTGTACAGTGAGCAGGTAACCAAGGAAATTGATATAATTAGCTAAGTACATTCATCCATCTATCTGGATGGGAGCCTAATCCCAAGACCTTGAAGATAACAAAATCCAACACAGCTCAATTATTTAACACAAAATAATTTAGTGTTTGATATATGAACCATGCACATCACCCCCATATACAATGTGTCTCAAGATGTTGTCTAATACATAATGAAACTGATGTAGTTTCCTTTTGTTGCTGTGATATAATACTCTAACCAAAAGCAGTTTAGGGGAGGGAAAGGTTTCTTTGGCTTTCATTACAGGCCACAGTCCATAACTGATGGAAGTCAAGGCAAGAATTCAAGAGGAAACGGAAAGCAGAAACCACGGAGGAATACTGCCAGATGGATCTCGCAGGATCATGCCTAGCTAGCTTTCTTACCCAGCTTAGCTAGCCCACCTGCACAGAGATAGTGCCATCTACAGGGGCTGGATGCTGAAGTGTCATCATCAATCACAACAATCCCTCAAAGGCATGTGTACACATCCATCTAGCCTAGGCAACCCCTGACTCAAGGCTTTCCTCTTAGATGACTCTAGGCTGTGTCAAGTTGATGATTAAGTTAAAGCTAACCAGAATAACAATGGAAAGGCAACATGCTCAGTCATCATTCTGCATTGTTTAGGGAATGCTGACAAGAGAAAAGGTCTATGCATGGTCACGATAGAGACATTGTTAAAGCTACGTGTAACATTTAAGCTATTAATCCTGTGATACAGGTATATTTTAAGTCACTTCACAAGAAATAATACATTGATTTTATTTTTAATTGGCTTAATTTTTTGAGACAAAGTCTCACAAGAATATTCTTGAACTTAGTATGTAGTTGAAAAGGCTCTTAAATGCCTGATGTTTCTGCATCCATCTCCCATGTGCTGGGAATATGAGTATACATCAATATGGCTGGTGTATTCAGTGCTAGGATCAAACCTGGCATGCTAGGCAAGCGCTCTACAAACTGAGCTACGCATTCAGCCCCAATACTGAATTTTAAATTTTGCTTTTACATGCACACATTCCACGAGGCTTTTCTTTTCTCTTTTTTCTTTCTTTTTTGGGCGATTGTTTAGTTTTTTATTGTTTGTTTCTCCAGACATGGTTTCTCTGCATAGCCAGAGCTGTTCTGAAACTTGTTCTGAAGACTAGTTTGACTGTGACCTCACAGAGATCCACCTGCCTCTGCCTCCCTGGTTTTGGAATTAAAGGTGTGCACCACTCACAGTCACTTTTACTTTCTCTTGCTCTCCTTCTACTTTATCCATGTATACACCCATCTTTATATACACATGTACACACTGCAGGCTAGGACACACACACAGGGGTATGTTGCTATAATATAAACATGTACACACTGCAGGCTAGGACACACACACAGGGGT
>NC_022013.1:1422055-1452925 GCF_000317375.1 Microtus ochrogaster | reverse complement strand
TAAACATGTACACACTGCAGGCTAGGACACACACACACAGGGGTATGTTGTTATAATATAAACATGTACACACTGCAGGCTAGGACACACACACAGGGGTATGTTGTTATGACAGACTAAAGGCACTAACACTGCTGTGCATTGGAGGTTTTTGTTCCTTCCAAATAATTGTGTGTTTGCAACTTAAGCCTCAAGCAGAAATTTTGGGAAATGGAGTCCAAAGAAATGTGTTCAGGTTGTGTCCTGGTTAATATCCATATTTGAAATGCTTGTGGGAGGGGGCTCTCTCTTCTGTCTCATGTGGACACAATTTCTCCTCTCGTGAGAGTACGGAAAAGAGTTGTCCCACCTGACAACTTCCAAAACCACTGAAATGTAAAGATAACTCTTACAAATATCCCAGTTCTGTTCCAGCAAAACAAGGCACAGACAGACAGACAGACAGAAGCACACAGTACTCACACTAGGTAATTCACACCCTTTAATAACCCACTACTTCAATTTTGGCCAGACATTATTTTTCCAAGATTCAGACCAGGCCCCCTTTTTCTTCTACAATTTCTGTTGTATTCTAAACACATGGCCTTATTAGCAAGCTGGACATCAATTCCCATAGAATCAGTCTCATTGCACCAATAACTGGTCTGTTTTGCTTTCTTCTATAAATCTCCTGTTGACTGAATGGGTCTCATTTTCTGTTCCTGGTATAGTAAGAAGCCATCTATTGTATTCCTGCAATCCGAGAAAACTTAAATAACAGAATTTATAGTCTTATTCAACAGTAATTGATTTTTTTCCTTTCTGGGAATGCTCCAACTTCCTTCAGGTACCCTAAGTTATCAAAAAGAGATTAGAGTATATTCAGTGGAGTCTCTGAAATTCTTTTTATATACTAGTGCACTTCACTTAGGTGCTTAAATTAGTTCCTAGCATTTGTACAATGTGTTGAGTACCATGGAAATACAGAGTCCAAATCCAATGCAAGTCTTTTGATCTGCAGGGAGAACAGGACATTTATATTAGAATAAGATTTATATTGATGTCATTCATCAGCAAAGACATAGTTTTTATACTCTAAATATTGGATCATACATTGCATTATGAGGCCCTCTGAGGTGGCTCAATGGGAGACATCACTTTCTGCTTTAACTGATAATATGACTTTGAGATCAGGAGCCACATTGTAAAAGGAGTAAAAGTGTCACAAATGTTTTCACTGAACGCCGTAAGCATGACATGGTGTGTACGTATTTCCCTCTCCCCATAAATAAATACAAGTAGTAAATTAAATATTTTCTAGAGGAAAAATATCATAAATTATAATTAGGAGTTGCTTTTCTGATTGAGGACTTGTCATTAAGAAAAATACATGTGATACATACATCGAGTAACATATCACAAAACAAACAGATTTCCAGGAAACTCTGGTACCTACTTAATGAAATATAAGTGTCCCCCAAAAGAAATAATAATGATGTAGAAATCACACGATGGGAATTCAGTGTCCTCAAGTGTGTGCATAGCACACAATGAAACTATAATGTAAACTTGAATGTGTTATAAATTTTACTTAATGCCAGCTCTGATGAAAACAAGTGTAACATTAACTGTGGTTTTGCTTGACTTGTTGGATTTGAAGGGTACTTTGGGAATGATTTTGATGTCCCAGGTTTCTTTTAAAAAGTGAGCTGATGTGTTCTTGTTTTTTCTCCATATAAATCTCCTGGCTGAGCATCTAGGCCTTCAGAGTCCTCCCTTACCTTAGAGCTAACATCAGGGCTCAGGGAAGATGCTCAATAAATGCCTGTTCCTAGCAGTTACAATGGCATTGCTGTGTGTTTTCTCTTTTAAAAGAACTGATATAGCATCTCTCTCCTTCAACCTCTCCTAACTCTTTAATTTCCTTAAATTGACAGTTTCTGACTGAAGCAAGATGACAGAAAGTTATTCCAGAACAAAGCATGGAGAGACATGCCTGCATCTTTGCACCAGGAGGAAGACAGTAAAGAATTCCAGAACAAAGCATGGTGACACATGCCTGCATCTTGAGCACCAGGAGGCTGAGGCAGGAAGGTCGTGAGTTACAGGTAAGTCTTGGCTACACAGAAAGAAAGTCAAAGAGAAAAAAACGTAAGACAAAGAAAGAGGGACAAGAGAGATGAGGAAAAGGTAAGAGAGGAGAGAACAGGGGAGGAGAGGAAAGGAAAAGGAAGAAGGAGGGGTGAGAGAAGAGAAGGGAGCTGACTAAGTCTAAAATAAACCCAGGGTGTGAAACACAGATCTAAAACTCCATTGAGAAATCCCAGCAGCTGGTATTAGACAGCTAATACAGATTCTTTTAAGACATGCTATAGGCACATCAAAACATTCCTCTGTAGCTGCAAATCCCCAGCTGGTCTTGTCTTAGATGTAATTTTCTATACAGAATGCAAACGTGTTAGAATGGACTGACCAGCGAGGCAGGCAGAGTCAGTCTGTTTGGCAGGGAGTACGTGGTGTGGGCATTCTGCTTCCTCCTCTAAGATGGGGAAATGACATATGGGCAGGTAGACAAGATGTCAATGCCTGTCCTGAATCACAGGAAGGAGAAACACACAGTGAATGCTTCTGTACCAACTGAGGCTGCCCTAAATCTGCAGGAGGAAAATAAGGGAAGAAACTGTGGATCAAAGAGATCCCGGAGCTCTGGACTTTGAGACATAGTTTGAATAGCAAGAAGATAGTGGTGAATTTTGAGCATCAGAACAAGGTAAAGGAAGCAAAGGGACCCAGCCACGTGAAAATGATAACACCAAATAAACAGAGAACTATTCTGGGAGGATTTCAAATGCTCTTGGAGAAAGATTTTATCAGCAATGCCACTGATCACAATATTCTACAAGTATACCTTTCACACTCAAGACCAGTCAACACTAGAGGCTCTGAGAATCCCTGTGTCAGAGAGCATGCTCACTGCTACACTTCTTTAAACCCCTACTCCTTTAGCTTGCTGGTTGCAGAGTCCTCTTGAAGGAGGACCACAGCTGTGTCCTAGCAGCACCTCCCCTATGTAGTTAAAAGGCTATGTGCCATAAACATCGCTAGTTTGTTAATAAATCAGAATTAAGCTGCTTTTGATGTACTCACTTCTTATGCAATCAGAAAAGGCAATACATGCCACCTTCAACACAAAGTCTCCAGCTATTCTTGTTTTTTTTTTTTTTTGGCAAAGTGTGCCACATTTCATTCTCCTCCAGTTTACACAGTGTAAAATTACTCACTCGTCTTGTCTGACTCTTCAGTACTTACGTTGGCAGCTTTAGAATAGAAATTCAAAATGGGAGGATAATAAGGACTTTGCCAGCACATACTTGGCTCCTTCAGTGCAGTAAGATGTGTGTGTGTGTGTGTGTGCATGTGTGTATGGGTTTGCATGTAATGTGTTGTGTGTGTATACATATGGAGGAGAGAAGTTGGTGCTGTCTTTCTTAATCACTCTTTACCTTCATTTTTGAGACACTATTCCATGCTAATCTGGAGCTCACTGTGTCAACCAGATTGGCTTCCCAACACAGCCCCAGGACCCTCTCATCTCCATCTTTCCAGCCCTGGGTCTGTGGGCATGCATTGCCACACTCAGCTTTATTGTGGTGTCTGGAAATGGAACTCAGGTCCTCATGTTTACATGACTGGAACAATACCATTGAGTCACCTTTCCAGGGTCTTTAAATGTCTGTATCCATCTTCATCTTAAATACCAACTAGAAAACATCCACTGAATTTGACAACTGGGAATGAGTTTGTAACTTTGGCAAGATCTGTAATCCAGACCAGACCAGGTAACTTTCAGTGTGTGTTTAAAAATGGAGATACGGACATGCTAGTTGCAGAAGGTAGAATTTGAAAAGAATACAAGACACGAAGCTGTAACTGGCAAGGAGAAAAGCCCTGTGCTGCACAGGAAAGATTGCCTGCTCCGTGGGTGAATTTCTATCCATATGGGCAGAGCAATTTCCATTCACTATGTTTCCCAGCATTTCATTTTCTGCCATTTCTCTTGGCTTTTTGTTGTGGTTTGAAAGAGAAATATCCCTCATGGGCTCATGATTTGAAAGTTTTTTCTCTTCTGTTTGAAGAGCTTATGGAATTTTGAGGAGATATGGCTTTGCTGGAGGAAGTATGTCACTGGATGGGGGCTTTGAGGTTGTTTGAGCCTTGTCACACTTTCTCTCTCTCTCTCTCTCTCTCTCTCTCTCTCTCTCTCTCTCTCTCTCTCCCCTTCCTTCCTCCCTTCCTCCCTCCTATGTCAGGATGAAATATAACCACTATGCTTCCCGTCTGCCATGTGTCTGGATGAAATGTAATCACCATGTTCCTGCTGTCATGCATTCCCAACCGTGATGGACTGCATCTCCCCTCTAGGACAGTAATCCAAAATAAATCGTTCTCCCTAGATGTCTTTTCAGTCAGGTATTCTATCATGGCAACAGATAAGTAGCAAACACACTCCTATCTGTAAAGTTTCTCTTAATTATCTAAAACACACATTCTGATGAGACTACAGAAGTTTCTCCAACCTTGGCGATTGCTTATGTCTCTGTAGAAGTATGCTTTCTTTCTCTCCACTCCTTCTAGACATTTCTTCCATTGGCTTCAATCAAACACCTTTTGTGGACACATCTGATACCAAAAGCTAGGAATGATTTTTGTCTTTCTTTATTTCCTAAATCTGTGTCCCTGTCATTCAGATATGTGTGTGTGTGTGTGTGTGTGTGTGTGCGCGCGCATGCACATATGCACACACCCTCATACATTCTATTCTCATATTTGCACTCCCGAAAGGGTTCATGGCATAAATGATTTCCTACTATTTGAGCACTCCAGCTCTCAGTGGTTGGGGCTGAATGACTGCCTTGCTATTTCAGATGCTTTCCTCTTGTCACAATTTACCAAACATGCATGCTTGCCAAATGTATTGCCAAATCAATGGATAATTCCATCCCTTCCGCACACTGGCAAACACTAAGACAAACATGTTTACCTTAGATTATAAGGATTTGGGGCTCACTTCATTTAGATTGTGAACACCATGAGCCTACAAACCACAGAATTTGGGAGTGGAAAGCTGTGCTGATTTCTGTAGACCAGTGAACAAGGATAAGCCTACAGCGGTGCCAGTGTTTCTAACAAGCCCTAAAGAAGTTTTGCATGTCATCACCTTCAAAATGTTATAAGGAATGTGATTCTGAAGGGAAGAGGAGTAGCAGCCATCAGGGTTAAAGAATAGTGTGTATGATCTAAAGTCGGGATAAAAAACAGTTGGGAAAATTATGACAAAAACAATAGATTGGTGACGAAAACAGTCATCTTCCTCTGCATACAAGCTCTCCTCACTGATAAAGTCCTTACATGCAACTTTTCCTCTGAAGCATTCTTTTCTTTTTTCCTTGTATGTATACAAAACTCCATGAAAATTATGTAAGTCCCCAGTAAATTGTGTGGTATCACCCTATACTGCAGTTGTGGGAAATTAGTGGAGGGTGCCACAGACAAGCTGTGCAGAAGGATCCACTCTAAACTTTCCTTGGGGAACCCAATGGACTAGAAAGCATTGTCTCAGTCTACCAAAATTAGATCTGGCATACCAATGGTATTTCTATACTTGTGTAGTTCTCCACAGCCAGTTCTACAGTTGGCACCACCCCACAATTCCTCACTGATTCCTTTTGCTCACAGATACTGAGCAGTTGGCCAGGCATTCTTTAGCCCCTATATTCTTCAGTAGACGCTGCCCTCCTCACACATACAAATGGAAACACACTGTGTGTATGTGTGCACACATGCATGCATACACAAACACGTACCATTGGGAATCAAACCCAAATACACGCGAATACTTGGCAAGTGATATACCACTGAACTATATCCTCAATAGGTACCTTTATACAAGTTTTGAATGAGGCTTGATCCTACATGCTTTTTAGGATTATAAAGTATAACGAGGTGAAAACGTAATTTACTCTTAGTATAATTTATTTTAATTATGAATGTGTTCATAACTCAGCTCACATGAGAATGAAACCTTCATGTTGAAAAAGGTTCCCATTGTCTTCCTTCCCTTAGCAGACTACAGTCATATTTTGGTCCAGTTGATCTGTTAGAAGTCACTATATGGAGCCAAAAAAGTTGAGCAAGTCAAAGAAGTAGATACACACAGGGGACAGAAGAGGGAGTCAGACCTCCAGGAGCTAGAGTTGCAGGCGGTGGTGAGCTACTTGGCTGGAATGCTAGGGTCAGACCCCAGGTCCTCTGGAAAAGCAACAAGCACTCTTACCCACTGAACCATCTCCCCAGCCCCTCTCAACATTGACTTTTGAGCACTGTTTCCCAGCGGTGGATAAACAAGGAGAGGTGACCGGTATTTGAATGTGATTCAATTTGCCAAGGAAAGAAAAAGAATATATCTCCTCTCCATGAAATTTCAAGATACTGAGACTGGGTACTTTGTACTTGATTTTATCCATTCCATGCTATGGGCACAGCAGGCATCCGTCACGTCGCCTTTGAATGTATTCATATAGCTTACCAGTACAGCTCACACTTCCCACTAGCTCATATCGCTATGCACAAAATGCTTGGTTTTTCTTTTCAGGAAAAGCCTAAAATAAGAGTTTTGCTGGGAAATATTCTGTGCACAGGTATGATGCTTCAAGTCAACCACCTCTGTGCTCCAAATACAATAATAAGCATGCATATGCTATTGGATGGCACATCTATAGAAAGTGTCTCTCCACAAGGAACTTCTTTACCATGAAGTTTAGAAGTCTCTAGCAGACGCTTTTTCTTAATATCTTCTTTTAAGGAGCAACTAGTCTGTTTAAGCTACCGGTGAAGTGTGTCCCACCAAAACTGACTTGAGATTATTGAAATTTCACACTAGTGTATTCAGTTCCGAAGATGTTGCAGTCACACAGAGAACACAAGAATCCGTATATGTTCCTCACAATGAGAGGAGTGCCAGACTCTGATTTTTCAACTGAGTGATGTCACAGTCCAGAGGGCCGGTTCCTGTCAGAAATTCAACTTGAGCAAAGCCCTTCAGCTCTCTGAGAAAAATGCAACCTGTCAGGAAATGAATCAATCCTACCAAACAATTACTAGAATTTGACCAGCAATATCACTCCAGTGGGTTGTATGTCACTTCTGGCTGCAGTCATCATAACAAGGATGAAGGAAAAGAGGACCAAGTGAAGCACAAAAGGTGTGTACTGGGTGATCAGTTAGGCTCATCTTACAGTCTATCGGTTATTTTCACATGCTCCCTGTCAGTGGAAAGATATAGACAAAGTCTGCTCCCTATATGGTGGGCTAAATACACCTCTAGAAAAGCCATGGAAATGGAAAAAGAAAAAGATGAAAGAAATGGCGATGGCTGAACTAGGAAACAGAGAACAAGGTGATTTGGTGACTTTGCCACGTGCACGAATACTTGTCAACTGGAAGCCAGACAAATATATTTCATCTTCACCAGTGCAAGGCATGTTGTATTTAGCCTTTTACAGAAGAGAAACAGAGAAATCTTTCCATTTTTCAGGTTGAGGAATTAAATGTGTCTCTAAGAGACAGTATGGAAGGGTTCATGTGTGAATATGTGTATGTGCACGGTGTATGTGTTCATGTAACATGTCAGATGTCTTTCTCAACTAGCTAATCTTTGAGATAGAGTCTCTCACTGAATCTGAAGCTCATTCATTGAGCAAATCTGTCTTGCCAGTAAGGTCCCGGGATTTCCCTGTCTCCATGTCCATCAGCACTAATGTTATAGATACACACACACACACACACACACACACACACACACACAAGCTTGGATATTTTTCCACAGATGCCAGAGATCTGAACTCATGTGTTCCTCAATCACTTTACAGATTGGGCAAACTGCCTAGTTTCTAAGTCTCCCCCAAGACACTGACATTTAAGGGTAAACTTGATAAACAAATGGAGAGACTGCAGGTATCTGATTTAGAAACCAACCTGGTAATCAAAAGCAGATGGAAGACTGAGGTTGTTGTGAGTGTGGGCTCTAGGTCTACCCAACATGGTAGCCACAAGCTATGCACAGCTACAAGCAACCAGTGCTCATTTGAATAGAGTTACGCTTGCAAGAGTAAACATGCCGTTGGGATGTTTAAACATATCACATCAAAGATCTATAGCAGGTCATGAATAACTTTCCTATAACCCACACATATTGAAATGAGAAGCATAGATATATGGGTTTAATAACATATTTCACTAAGATTAAAGTTAATTTCATGTATCATTTAAATCCTTTAACAGGACTATTAGGAAATGTAAGAGTGAATTTGTGTGTTGTACTCATGTCTCACCGTCTACTTCTGTTGAGAGAACTCTTCTAGAGTCAGGCTGTGGATAGCTCGTGAGCTGGGTCAATTAATTTACTATTTCTGTATCTCAATAATAATCATAGTAATAATAATACTATTTGGATGTGGTGGTAAACATATTTAATCTTAGTGCTTGGGATGCAGAGGCAGACAGACTTCTGTGAGTTCAAGTTCAACCTAGTGTACATATAGAGTATCTTGCCAGTCAGGGCTACATAGTGAAACCTTGTCTGCCTGTCTATTTCCCTCTTTCCTTTTTCCTCCTTCCTCCCCCTCTGTCCTTCTCCTTACCCCCCCCACACACACACACTCTCTCATGACAGGGTCTTTTGCTAACTTTGAAATCACTGACTCAACACCAGGGATCTTCCTGTCTCCACCTGCTAACGTGGGATTATAAGCACAAATCTCCACATCCAGTATTTTTTACCTAGGTCCTGGAGATTTGAACTCAGACATTCTCATGCTCTGAGACAAGAACTTCAGCAGTGGAACCTTCCTCCAAGCCCCCTCAAAAGTTTTTAAGGAGGATTTCTTAACCTAATCCATGTATAGCAGCATCTGGAACATAGTGTGTGCACAAAACACCATCAGTGCAAGCCCCTTCTCAGCATCATGCTCTGTAATACAGTTGTTTATCCTCTGCTTGAATATTCACGAAGATGGGAACTCACATTTCCTTGAGACAACCTATCATATTTTCAGACATCTCTGAATATGAAAATGTTCACTCCTGGAATGAGTAAAAAAAATCTCTTTGCAACTCCAACTCTTTTGCACTTCTTTATATATGATTCTGTCAGAAGCAAAGAGGGAAACTGGTCATATTCCAATTGCTATAATTCTGTGCAAAATGTTAAGAGACATCAGTGTGGGACATGGGTTTATTATACAACCCCAGAGAACTCCATGTCTAAAAACCTACTGCTGGCCCAGTAAGGTCTTTTCAACAAAGAGATCATTTTAAATTCTTAAATAATTTTTATTTTGCTATTTCTTTTAATGAGGGGGGTGTGAATGAATGGAGGTACACATGAGCTCTGTACAGCATGCGTGTGGAGGTCAGGATGACTTTCACCAATCAGTGTTTGCCAGTCATTGTGGGCTCTGAGAACCAAACCCAGGCTTCCAGGTTTTTGCAGCAATCACTTCTACCTATGGAACCATTTTGCAAGACTAATGGAAAATACTGAAAAACATAATTTCAGGCTGTAGAGATGGGCTTAGCAGTTAAGAGGGCTTGCTGCTCTTGCAGATCTGAGTTTAGTTCTGTGCCCTTACATAAGGCAGCTCACAGTAGAATATAACTCCAGATCCAGGGCCTCAGATGCCTCCTTTTGGCCTTTGCAGAGACCTGCATGCATGTGCAGGCAGACATATACACATACACACAAATAAATAATAAATATTTTTAAAAATAAAAACCACATTATAATTTCTCGCATGTTCCTTAACACAAGAACAGCCCTGCCTTCTCAGCCATCTCTGAGGAAGACAGACAGCTTCAGTGGGTACCTAGGATGCAGAAAGTGTCAGAAGCAATAGCACCTGCCCAACTCTTCCAGTTCAGTCCTGGCAATGACCAAACTGCTGCCATTTGCTCTCATGTACATCTGGAGACTTGTCACTCCCTTTCCTTCTCCACGCTGATTTCAAAGCCATGGTTCCACACAGCTGGTCAAGCAGTTCTGTCTTAATTAGTCCTTGATGTAAGGGAACAGGAGTGTGGTGGGGATTTTCCTGAAACTGGTAATGGTTCTCTGGGAAACTGACTAAAATGAAATCAAGTCCTGACTCTGTGATTTCTGCAGCTCCTTTGGCCTTAGACAATGTGCTTATTGTGTAGCCATCCCCCAGGAGCTGACACCATTCTCCCTCCCACCCTCTTGCCCCCTGGGGAGGTATTTTAAGATTGCTTCCCCAGGAAAGGTGATGATTAAAAAAAAAAAAGCTAAGCCAGGCAGTGGTGGCGCACGCCTTTAATCCTAGCACTCAGGAGGCAGAGGCAGGCGGATCTCTGTGAGTTCGAGACCAGTCTGGTCTACAGAGCTAGTTCCAGGACAGGCTCCAAAGCCACAGAGAAACCCTGTCTCAAAAAACCAAAAAAAAAAAAAAGCTGAAGTTCTCTCAGTCCCAGCATCCTAATATGCAAAATGAAACTGAAAATGTTCCCTGCTTTGAAATAGCAGTTGATAGGCTTAGATGGAGTGGTTCGTGGTTCTCATTCTCCCAGCCTGATGTACAGCATCTCAGAGTCACTGGTAATTGGCAGATGCTGCCTTTGCCTACCTGTGTATTCTTGGGCCTCCAATGGCTATTTACACCCAGGCCCCTGTCACTTTCTCCTCGCCAACGTTTTCCAGAATTCTCAGTAGAAATGGCTGCACCTTCCCGTGCAAAGCTTTGCCATCAGAACTCCACCAAGGAATACAAATGAGAAAACTGATTTAATCAAACAATAAAATTAGATTTTACCCCCTGAGTTGTTTGGGCAGAGAAAGGACTTTATGAACTAGCCTAATCAGAGAAATGTCGGTGAGAACATAATAAAACTGGGTTTTCACTCACGGGTGGAATTTGGATAACTGTTGAGAATGGAGGGGGCGAGTAAAAGCGGACCTTGTGGGCGTCCTGATAGAAAAGGGCAGGCGACAGGAAGTTAAGCGTGGGCACAAGTTCAAATTGATATAGGGTCTAGAGTATGTCAGTTTTCTATACAAGTCGCTTTTCTGCTTTTCAGGGACCATCTATCAGTGTTTAAGTTTAATCACAAGAAATCCAGAAGGGCCAGAAAAATGGCTTAGTAGGTGAAGGTACCAAGCTTGAGAACATGAGTTTAATCCCTTGAATTTACATGGAGAAGGGAGAAAACTGACTCCTACAAGTTGTTCTCTCTGACCACCACACACACAGGGATATATGCTTATGCAAAATCTCTCTCTCTCTTTCTCTCTCTCTTTCTCTCTCTCTCTCTCTCTCTGTCTCTCTCTCTCTCTCATCTAGCATCTATCATGTATCTATCTGTCTATCTTCTATCTTTCATATACACACATACACACAACACAATAAATGAGTGTTAAAATAATAAAAAGAAATACTAAAGAAAATATCAAAGAATTTTCCTCAAAGAATCTGAGGACATCAACATCTTACCTTTCTGTGGGTGGTCAGGAGACACTAAAGTTTAAATAATGTTTAAATAATATTTTCTGTAAAACAAAGCTTCAAAATGAGTGGAAGTCAATATGGAATAAATTTAGTCTAACTCTAAAGACTAGAAATGAAGGAATCAGGGAAAAATAACCACCTTTTACCTGAAAGAAAAGAAATTTCATCAAATTCCTCCTGTACACATGATTTGCAGTGGGAAAGATGGGTCCATGCCTGCAGCAGATGACCTGGATTGGAAATTTGCCTCTGCCCTGCCTACAAATATTCTCACTGCATGATTTTTGTTTAAGCATTCTTTGTTTCTTTAGAGAAACAAATCAAGTTGAAAGTACAGTGGCTTTATATGAATTGATAACTCAGCTGAAAGGGGTTTCGATACCTTGAGGCAATCAATACTCACTTGTTTAAATAGATATAAATGTTTTAGGGAAAACACTACAATATAAATGCAAACAGATTTAAATCCAACTGCACAGGGTGCCAGTGGTTGCATTTATTCTTGTCCTTGTCATGGCTAAAAAAAAAAAAAAAAAATCCAAAGATATTAAGACATTACAGCTCTTAGCACTCAGGTTCAAATCAATCAGAAGATGCAATAGCCCAAAGGTGATGATGCTCCTAGTACCTTAATCAAGACCATCTAAGGCAAGTTAGGAGAGCCACCTACAGGACACCAGTGTAGCAGAGTCCACAAGGGACCTTCACTGGACCCATTTACCGATGAGTGCAGAAATACTTTGATATTTTTACATCCTGTAAGACTGTATCAATCACAGTGGCCAGATCACCCCCAAATATGCCTACCATAAGCACAAAAGATAGAAATCAATAGAGGAGCATCCAGAAGCAAACTCAAAAAGACATTACTGCAAGCTTTGGCCTTACTATAATTAAAACACTTCACTGATGCCTACGACATGGTGTGCTTTTAAAAATACCATCTGAAAGAACCCAAAATTAAAATATGCATTAGGACAAAACTGCAGTCCTAGACCAGGGCAACCATGCATGGCGGGCATGAAGTTTAGCATTCTTCTCCATTTGGGGATCCTTACAAAGTAACGGACTGTTACTAACATACACCAGGGCACCAGTCTGCAGCCAGCCCTCTTGCAGGCAAGTGGAACACAGCAGAGAGCTTTTTCGCAGTCAAGGTGTTAAAGAATTAGTTGTGTGTTAGTTACATGGGATTCTGTTTTTAGCCATAGCATGTTTAATTACAAAGGGCTCACAATTAAAATATGCCTAGAGAGGCAAAATCAAAAGCAAGCATTGCAGTCTTTGCTGCAAAAGACCTTCGCCTTTGGTGCTGACAGGCCTTTGTTGCACACAGGAAACACGGCCATACTCATGGGTTCCCTCCTTTCGGTCAAGAGTCACACTTTTCCCTTATGGGGACCTTTTTTTAACCCGCAGGGAAAAAAAATCCTACAGATATCCAAATCACACCCAAAAGTTGCTCTTTTAAAATCTAATTGCAAACACTGAAAAACCAAAAGCTAATATTATTGGATGCTTCAAAGGGCACTATATTTTATTCAGCTCTGTTGGACATTCACATGTTGAAATGCGCTGGCTCTCCTATGCACCGGGTGACTTGATTGCTCATTTGACAAACCGAGTCCGAGTTCAACTCTCCACCTTTTGCAGCAACCACAAGTTTTTCCCGACAGTGAAATGTATCCCACAGCACCTCTAGTGTGGGCTCTTAGAAGTAACAGAATTTCACTACTCCTCTGCTTCCCTCTTCAGATGGAATACTTGATCTAGTAGCTATGGCATGCTCCTTTTAAAGCACCAGCTGGAAACAGAGCATTTATATTACCTTTCTGAGGCTCAGGGAACATCACAGAAGAGAAGACTGAAAAGACGTAAGAGTCACAGTTTGAGGAAACTGTGGGAGTCTCTCCCGGACAGGACCATGACATTGCACTCAGGAGCTCACTGCAAATGTGATTGCCAGCACAACACACACACACACACACACACACACACACACACACACACACATGATTGGATCCATCATTATCCCAGTGTGGATAAGAGATGGGCTGTGGTTAATACCTAATGTCCTACTAATCACTGAGAGACTATGGGCAATTAATGGGTGTTGAGAGAGGGGGTAACATTTTTTCAGTGGTATAGCCATTGATAAGCTTTGCACACTGCAGGAAATAACTCTGGACCCAAGTTCAGGAATGCAACCCCAGTTAAATTCAATGGGTCAAAACCAAAGATATCAAAGTAGAGTGGCCTTAGTAGGTGAGATAGAAGAATGAACCAGCATAATAGTGGGTGAAAACTCTGGATGCATATGCAAATTTGCCAAAGAATGGAAAACAAAATTGAAAGATATCACCAATGGATTATTGGGAACAACTGGCCGGCCATCTTGTTAGCCATGACTGTTTTCCTAGGGAAGGACAATCAACAGAATAATTTCAGTGGATGAGTTTGAAAGCAGAGAATGGGAAGTTGTTTCAATTGTTTTAAGTTGGAGAAAGGTACCAGTGATCTGAAATCTGCTAACCCACAGATAATCAGACTCATGATAGTAAACTTAATTCTATAAATTAAGTCAGACCTAAAAGCCCTCCAACATTCACAGGTTTGATGTGTTAATTATCACTTAGGTATTAATCCCGTTAAGAACTCTAAATTAAGGACTCATGCTATAGCTAGGAAGCTGTCTGATGCTAAAGTGATTATGGCTGTCTTTTAACGTTCTATACTGGGAAATAATACCACCTTGTGAAAACATGAAGACTTACGTTAAATTCATACTCAGAACTCTAGAAATGCATGATGCCCATGGAAGTGGTTTGGGATAGGGTGATGCCCCTCTGTTGTTCAAGGCTCCGCCCTCTGTGCTTCACCCGCAGAGTGCCTCTGAAGCCTGGTCGCTAACTGTGCTTCTCTCTTCTCCCCTCCCCAACAGGTAGAGTTGACACTGCTTACAATGCTTTAATCTGTTTATCTTAATCATGCACTTAATATATCGTATCATTTGTCATTTTGACTGGTAGCTGAATAGGACCAGTCAACTATTCTCCATCATTCTATTCAAGCCTTTCAATCAAAGTTATTACATTAATGCCTAATCTTTACAAAGGTGTGCAGAACATCAAAATTACAGTTTGGGAAAGATTTTTTTTCTATAAAAGAATTGTATTACTCTAGCTTCAACTTCTGAAGTACAATTAAAATGGGTTGACAGACTGAAAATTGTTCAGACACTCCTCTTCCATTAACTTCCATCCGAGCTTTTCACTCTGTCTGCTTAGTCAATGATTTAAAGACAAACTTCATTTTGCAGATATAATAAAAAAGAATTATTCCTTCAGAACTAAGACTTGCAACAAGTAGACAAAGTTCTCACCATCTTTTCTAAAGAAGAGCAATCTGCCAACATCATTTTCCTTCCATCCTTCTCTTCCTCTTAAAAGGCGAGCTCAGCAGAGAACAGAATTGCACATCTAATCATCAACTTATTAATGCCAGTCCTCAAAACAGCAGTCTGTGTTTACATGGTTTTTATGGCCAGTAATCAT
Organism: Microtus ochrogaster; assembly: GCF_000317375.1. Lineage (NCBI taxonomy): Eukaryota > Metazoa > Chordata > Mammalia > Rodentia > Cricetidae > Microtus > Microtus ochrogaster. The sequence continues at coordinate 1,437,816 of NC_022013.1, read as the reverse complement.
TTCCTATCTGTCTAGCCTTTCAAGTTTTTAACAAGCAACAAATTGGATGAAAAAACAATGGAACCAGATTAAGAAATATTGCAAAGATCATTTTTCAAGTATCAATTTAATTATGGAGGTAAATATTGTGTAGGTCCACTATGTTTCCAACCTCACAATAGACCAAGGAAGTCCACAATCAGCAAGCTGCACTCCAGGAAATCACACTGCCCAGCCCTTGGGAAGCCTGCAGAACCCTGAAAGGTCTGCAGGTATTTAGGGTTTCTGGGTCTGTCTGTGAGAACATGCAAGGCTTCTCCACATCTTCTAAACCAACAGGTACACTCAAATCCTTCAGAAGTGTCTGTGTAAGTTGTCACATGACCAGAAAAAAATCTTTATAATTCTTTTTCACTTAAGTTTGCATGAAAAAGTTGCCAGCACTCAGCTTCTAGCAAGTAGGCACAAAGTACAATGACCACGGAAAGTGGAAGCCAATCTGGAGGGCTTCTTGCCCTCCCTCCTGTTGTTCATCTACCCCAGAGACAACAGGGACCTTGTCATGTTAAGTTTACAAATAAGGCTCTGTTAGTAATAGCACTGAGTTTAAAAAAATGGGAACGCATCAAAGGAAAGCCTCTAGACAGAAACTTTATATAACCTTTAACCCACAAAGACCAGAGCAAGCACTCACCACTGAACAGGTTCTTGATTTGGTTAGTAGAATCCTTAAATGGCTCCCAGAGAACCTTAACTGAGTATTGTCAAGAGTTGGGGCAGGGGCCTTCACTGTAGACCATCTCCTCCCAATTATCCAGCAATCCCAGATTGCTTTCTGATATGCCAGAGGAGATACAGCTCTCAGACATCCAAAGAAAGCCTGGCGAAGGAAACTCCAGGTACACACAATGCACAGACACACACAGAGACACATCACAGATTGGTTGGTGTGACCCCTATCTGCATGGATTACCCCTCTGATAATACCGAACACAACAAGATATATTGAGAGAACATCAGGCAGGTGCTTTCTATAAGAAGGCCACACACAAGAGAGTATATGCGTCTGAAGGTGGGAAGCAGCCAATTACCCGATTACCAGCAGACCTCCCCAGCAATAAAAATAGCACCAGGAACCCTGGTGGCTTTCTGCACAGAGTGGCAAAGTCCCCCAACATCACTGGAACTCCACTTACTGAACAGAATTGAATCACAAGAGCTCTTAAAGGATGTTCACTCTTTAAGAATTCCAGAAGTAAAAAGTACCATAAGATGGCATGCCTGCATTTGTGTGTGTGTGTGTGTGTGTGTGTGTGTGTGTGTATGTGTGTGTGTGTATGTGTGTGTGTGTAAAATAGAGCCAGGGAATGCTTATAGCCTCCGGACCCAACACACACACACACACACACACACACACACACACACACATTCACTCCAAGCTTTTCAACTTCAAGACTCGATGTATGGGGACATCAGAAAGCTGAGGTTTCATTTCTCCATTCAAATAACTTTAATAGTATGTTGAACATGCAAGATGCAAGGTGGGAGCAGTAGGAGCAAGCATGCTTCTCCTCCTCCTTGCCTCCCACTCTGACATGCTGGACCTGGTTTTTCCCTCAAAAAGCAATGTGGCTTCATGCAGGACCTATGGGCTCCCCCTCGCCCCACAGGGACCACGGACATATAAAAGCTGTTGGTGTGGGCTTCTGTCTCTGAACTGATAAATCAGAGAACGCCGCGAAACTTCTTGGCTTGCTCAGGTATCCTCTCTGGTCCCTGGGCACCCACGCGCAGATTTCACAGTTTGGGCTACCCAAAGGGGATCCTTCAGTCGATCAGTGTAAAAACCCCACAGAACTCCCTGCACTGGGATCCAAAAGCTCCAAGGGTCCCCGCACAGGATGGGGAACCCTAGGCTCCCTTCATCAGTTCCCCCACAAAGCAGGCTGGAGCTTCATGCTTTCTCAATCCAGTTGCCAGAGACCCATGCCCAAGTCGCGTGTGGTGTTCCCGCCTGCCCTCTGGCTTAGAGGGTCCAAGCATGCTGTACCCTGGCAGCTAACCCTTCCGCAGCCTAAAGCCAAGGTTTAGGTTCCAAGTTCCCGCGTCTGCCTGGGAGAAGAGACAAGGGAGGCTGCCTGGCTAGGAAAGTCTGTGCAGAAGGCGCCCCCCTAGTCGGGGCAGCTGTCTCTTCCATCCGGGCTGACCAGCCAAGGGAACCCGCGGCGTCAGTCCCCACCAGCTTGGGGCACAGCGCGGCCGCACTCACCAGCCTTGCCCGAGCCGCAGCTGCAGCCTCTGGGAGCTGCCAAGCCCCGAGCTTCCCCAGTGAAGATGGTGGTGTGTGTCGGGAGACCACCCATTCCAGCGTCTGGCAACCCGGCGGCGACTCTGGCTGCTCAGCACTGAAGCTGGAGGAAGAGGAGGACAAGGAGGAGGAGGAAGGAACGGCGCAGTCGGACGCCATCTGCTGTACACCTCTGCGCATCCATTGGCTGCCTGGTGCGTCCCCGGGAGCCGCGGGGCGCCGGGCCGCGGGGAGCCACCTTGCTCCTAGCCTCCCACAGCAGCTGCTCCGGGTGCCCCTCCCTCACCCCTTTTCCTCCTCCCTCATCTCTCCTCCGGTCCCTCCTCCCCTTCTCCGGGTTAGTGCACCCTTCAGACCCCTGGGCTTCTCAGCCAGCTCCCCTGAGTGAGCAACCTGAGGTGCAACTGGCCTCGACCCCTTGGGCTCATCTGCAACCCTCGACGCAACTGTTTTCCCAACTCTAAAGCTTTCTGGGGTACAGGTGCTGGTTGGATGAGGGAGACGCCACAGCTGGGCTGAGCACCTGATGAGTGCTGCAGGGAACCACTCTGAGCCTTAGGGTGGGCGCAGAGGAAAGCCAAGGAAAGATGGGGTAGAAAGAGGGAAAGGGGTGGGGTTGCTCTTGGCACACTTTCCTGCAGGCACTCACTGATCCAACCCCTCAAGCTTTCCCAAGACTCAGAGTTCCTCCCACTGACAACAGAAAAAGACAAAAGATCCCAGCAGGGTGTGTAGGAGAGGCACACTGGGGATGCCCCACTGGGAACCACTCAGGGTACTAAGGCAGGAGACTCCCCAGAGGCTGCAAATCTATCATATGCCTTGAACAAGACTTAGCTCTGGGACCTGTGGTTTACAGGAGATTCTTGGTCCTAAAGGGAGTGTGCCGGAGGTGCGGTGGGGTGTGCGAAGTTCACCTAGGTAGGGATGCCAGAGGCAGCAAGGAACTGGAGAGTCCTAGCCCGCCCAGGTGAAGCAGGCAGGAAAGCAGCCCAGACAGCTCTGAGGCAGGCGAGAAACAGAGCTTCAGCTCTGAAGGTCCTTTGCCTACTCCGACACTTGTTCCAAACCCTCCTGGTTTCTGACAGCTTTGATCCAGAGAACTTAAGCTTGTTCAGAGAGATGAGGTTGCTTCAAAAGGAGAAACGCAAGGGGGATAGGAGGGAGTCAAGACTACCTATTGCCAATTACTGGGTATTTTGCTTGTCTTATCTCTTTAAAAGTGTGAGCACAGAGACAGTGGAGGAACGTATCCTTCTTATTTTATCCAGGGCCTGGGACACCATGGGTGTCTAAAAGGAAGCAAAAATAATAATGATAAAATTAAAGCTTGATGTCATAGCACAAATCAGATTAAAGAGATAGAGTAGCTAGGATCTGCCACAGGGGGACAAACAAATCAAAAGAATGTAAGTGCCATTGTAAGTGGCAACGTGAATATTTTGGTGAGCAGCGTGCTGTGGGACAGGTTCTGAAAGCTGGAAGCATTAACACTGAAAGCAGCAATTGCTGCTTCCTGGTGAGCGCGGTGCTCACATCTGGAGTTTTGCCTCTCTTTCTAGATCATTGTCTTAAAAATACATCCGCTGCCATCCAGATCTCTAAATATCTCCCCAAACCCAAGACCACACAATTTGTTATCCCCAAGTGGTAAACAATGCCAAGGAGAAATGGATCCATTATATTTTATTGTAATCTCGGTATATATACAGATCAATAGCCAATGGGTTTCATTTAAGTAACTTGAGAAACAACAGCGAGAGACAAACGTGCCTGCTTTCCTGAAGTGTTCCACCACTGCTGCCCAGCTTTCAAGCTTCCCAGAATCCATGCTGCGATTTCAGGCATGATCACTGGCTCACACATGCCAATCACAAAGCTTGGCTTCCCAGGCTTTCTTGAATGAACCATCAAGATGACTTTAGAGTATGCCATTCATGGACATCTTGGTACTTAACCCACCCCACCTCAGAGGCATCGACTTGTATACTTTGCTTTAGGCTAGCAATTTGATTTGAACCTGCATTCTAAATTAAATAATCAAGCTCCTCCTCACTAATTCCATCCACGATCTCAGCAACCACTTATGATGCTCATAAAAATATTTGAATTCCATTTAAGAACCAGATTTCCTCTTCTGTCTCTCCTATTTGGTCTCTGGGTGTTCAGATCTACAAATATAGATAATACTTATATCCCAATTATATCCTGTGCTTTGGGCTTCATTCTATGTTTGTGCGTGGTTTATGAGTATATGTGCTCATATGTGTTTACATGAGTGTGTGTGTGTGTGTGTATGCATGTGTGTGAGCATGCATGTGGAGGTCAGAGATCAACAACAGGCTCCTCCTTTACCACTTTCCACCTTACTTTTTTAAAGACAAGGTCTCCCACTGAAGCAGGGGCTCACTAATACAGCTGTGTACTGAGTTAGCCACTGAGTTGCTTCTGTCTGACCAGCTGCTTGATTACAGGCATACATCACTGCTCCTAGCTTTTCACGTGGGCACTGAGGATCAGAGCTCAGGTTCTCACGCTTGTGATACAAATACTGTACTGACTGAACCATCTTTCCAGCCTCTGTATTTCTGTTCCTTAAAAGAAAAGAAAAGCAACTCAAAAGAATGAAGTCCAAGTGAGTTCTAAATACAATAGACCCGTGAGTATTAAACATCATCCCTTCTCTCTCCTGTCAGCCAGAGGACAATCGCTGCTCTTTAAGGCATCATGCTGACCATAGTATTTTAGGAAAGTCATAGTGTAAGATGACAGAATTTTATCCAGCATTGTATAATAATGCATAAATCTTGTAAAAGGAAAATGCAGACCAAAAATTCCTTCTAACCTCATCCTTCCACTGCTAGCCCCAAAGCCCTGGTTTATGTTCAAATGGGATTTTGTGAAATACCAATTCCTTCCTGAGATGGTCTGCCTTGGCCCTTAGAAAAGTACTGGCCTTAAAACATGTGCATTAGACGAGAAGCATTTGCAGGATAGGCAGGAAGATAGGCAAGAAAGACTATTAGACAGGAACACAGATTTTATAAAACAGGGGACCAGGGGAAGCATTTGGAGGAACATAGCCTGGGGAGTAGGTGGCATCATTATCTGTGAGGAACAGATCAATAGGGGTGGGGAATAAGCTGGAGGTTAGAAATTCCCGTAACCCTCATACACAGATGGCAAAGGCGCCAGTCACCAACCTTTTAACAAGTACACAGGAAACAATAGAACAATAGAAGAGGGGAGGGCTGGAGGCCTGTTGGGATTCATTCCCTAGTGCAAACCAAAGCTAGCTAGCACTGCAGAGGAAAGTAACCCTTGCTATCCAGGCACTGTTGGAGTTTAAATGCTCATTTTGTTGTTGCTGGGTATGTGTGTTTGCCACCGCCATTTCTGAACACTGTGTTTTCCATACAGTATAACAAGGTTGGGTGAGAAAAAACATCCTGTAAACAAAACAAGTAAATAGCGACCTAAACAAGAGCTAGAGAAGGCATGCTGATAAGGAAACCCAATTTTAAGCAGGCATGAGAAATGCAAGTGCTGGTATCTCAGTTGTGCACCCAGGCTGTCTCGCTGAGTCTAGGGTACCACGTGCAAGTGAGTGGAGTCAAACACTGGGTCACTCTGTGGGAGCAGAGCTGGAGGAGGAGGGAAGGAGAAAAAGGGACCATGATTGTTTCATTTCCACAATTCATTCTGTCCAATTCCAGGTTGGCCGAGATCCTGTGGCAAAACTGAACACTTTTTTTTTTCTGCCAAAAATGAGCATTTAGTGTTGGCATGGATGCGCAAGCTTTGAGTTTGGTCCAGTAATTTGATTTTGATATGTCAACATCTTAAAGTACAATCTCAAGATAATGTCTTGAAAAGTAGTGCAACAAAACCCCACTGGCCCCTGGCCCAGCTCTGCCGCACTGAGGCTCCAGAGTCTTCCCAGAACACCTTCGGCATCCCCAAACTTAGTCCCGAACCATCAGCTTCTGTCATGCATTCATAGATTTGCTGTGTGTCTAGCATATTCCTACTAGCACAGCATCAGGTAGTCACAATCTGGTGAATTAGTTAGCTTGCCCTCACAGAGTTTATTGTCTGATAGGAGTAATAACCACGCCGGCCTAGATGTGGACGCAGGCCTAGATGTGGTTGTGACCATATAAGGTGAAAGGAAAGAAGTTCTGTCTATGAAGGTAGAGCACAGAAGGACGAAAAGAAAGGGGAAAGGGAGGCAAACTTCTCAGAGAAAGGGATGTTTATGCTCAGACACAGAAGATAATGGGGGATTTAATATGTTCTGTCCTAGAAATTGGGTATTGAGCTAAGTCATTCTCGTGTGCCATTCAATCTATACAACCGCACCTGTGAGGCACACCCTGTTATCAGCTCCATTTGACAACAGAGCCATAGAGAGCGTGAGCATCTGAGTCACACAGCAGAGGAGCGGTACTTGGATCTGACCACAGGCAGTCTGGTGCTGTGTGCACACTCAACCCCTGAGACATGCTTAATCTCTCTCACAGTCAGGCACCAGCCAGGATGGGTAGAGACACGAGATAACATACCACCACCCTGCAACTCAAAGAGCTGGCAGATAACCTGTCAAGGAATGAAGTATCTGAAGTATGGTGACAATGGTGGGTAGGACCACCAGGCATGATGGGAGAGGCAGGCAGACAGCAGAACTGTTCAGCCTCTGTAAGCCAATGGGTATTGCTAGCTAGCTGTCTGTGTCATATGATCTGCTTTAGACATTAAAAGATCACCCTGGTGCTATACATAAACCAAGAATATGTGTAACAGGGAAGCCAGTGGTTCATGCAAAACATAATGATGGCTTCATGCAAAGGGAATTGGACTTGACCGCTATTGGGAAGACGTCTTGCATCTCTTTGGTTCTGCTTCTTTCTCCACAGGTCCCATACCTTGTTGTTTTAGCATTTAAAATCCTAAAAGCAAACTAAAACCAAAAAAAAATATCCTTAATTCTTCATGTCATTCACAGGGTGGTAGGCCTGTTTCCTTGTCACTAATGTGGAATAGAGGGTCTCTAGCAGGGAGTTTCCCGTTTGGTCCACTCTTCATTTCTACGCAGTATTCTAAAAGCGCCTCGTCCTAACACCATGATCATGATCATCCCAGTCCTTTACGTTGTTTGCTGGCTTGCCCTCCGATACTCTTTACTAACTCAGAAATCTGAAGGTCAGCTGTTTCTTTTATCCCGCTGCTCCACAGCATCAGAAAGTCAAGAGAGGCTGAAACTTGATCTTCCCTAACAAGAGAACATGGACAGACAACCTCCATAGACACCAGAAACAGCTCCGAATAAAGGGGAAATAATAAAACCCCCAAAGTGACAACTTGGACCACATTCATAATGACTTGGGCTGTAAAGACCAGGTGTTATGTAGATGGGAACTTGTTATTATCGAAAGACTTGGCAACCTAAATCCTCTTCTACCGGGCACCAAGCCATGCAATACACATAGGTCTAACTTTGATGAGGTGGGTAGAACTTCTGTCTTCTATTTTGCTGTTTTGCAAGGACATCAGCATGTTTGATGGGAAGTAGGTCTGTTTACAGGCAAGAAAGGCAGGAAAACACATCGTACATGCAAAGACATGTACCCATCCTCCTACACGTACATGAACATATAAACATGTGCCTCACATACATGAATACACACATGCACCTGTGTGTCCATGCACCTGCACTTCTGTAAGTACACATACACTTAAACACACATGAACACATACACATAAACATGTACCTAAACTCACAAGAACATCCATGCACAGAGGAGATAAAGAAGCCCTTGCCAGGGATATTTCCAACACATTTCTCTTAGATTCTGAACATCAGAATTTTCCTCGCTACTAGCTACCTCAGTCTCTCTGCTAAGTGTCGTCTCCCCGAAGCTCCCTGTCATATCAGTTTGATTCCCAGAAACCTATTGTCTTCATCCTGTCACTTGACAAGTGTCCCTTCACAAATACCAGTCTCTCAGAAAAGCCTTTCTGCCTTTTCTTTAGAGGAGATAGCACGTGCCATCTCCATGTATCTCCTCATCTGCTCTTTCTTTTCTCCATCATACTTACCATGATCTGAAATTCAGCTACATGGCATAATCATCTCAACATTTTTATCTCATTGAAAATATAAACCGACGTTGGAGAGGTTGCTCAGTGGTGAAGGACATTTGTTGCTCTTTGCATTAATGTCAGGAGGCTTTTAAACACCTTTAATTCCAGCTTCAAGAGATCTGACACCTTCCCTAACCTTTTCAGGTACCTACATACACATGTGTACACAGGCCACATACCCCTCCCCCCTCTCACACACACACACACACACAAAAAAAAAAATTAAAGGAAGAATGAAAACCCCATGAGAGCAATGATCGCTGCCCCCCATCCCCGACCTCCCACCCCTCCACCTCTTCACCCACACACACCATACTTACAGTGCCATCCAATGCCTGGTAGAGCCTCAGTGAAAAATGTCATAATGGTGCAGACAGTACGGCATTGCCGTACTGACTTTTGGGAACCTTTTGAATCTGGCTGTCCCTTACCTTATACGCATATTCATTTCTGTTTCCCAACATAGACCATTAGTCACAATCTCAGGAGGACTGTCCCAACTGTCCTTCTCACACCCAGGGAAGCTCTCCAATCCGCTTCTTCTTCACGCTTCACTGGCAAATTCTCCAAGCGCCCCCTCCTCTAAGAAATTGTCCTAGACCTAATTTCATTTCACATTTATCTGTTTCTTCTCTTACCAGCTACATTGATGCGCATTCTCTGTGTTTTCCAATTAACTGTATACTATCTCCCACTGTTCTCTAATGGGTTTGTAACAATTAGCCTACTCCCCTCGGATGCATTGTTAGTTCCTCGAGGGTAGAGGCTAGGGGAGCTATTGCCTTCCCTTGCACAATTTTTCACACGCAGCAGGCACTCAGTAAATACCTGTTGGTGAACTAAGATGTGTGAAGAATCTGAACGAGGGTTAGCCTTTCTATGGTCACGTGATGTTAAACACACATCACTTTAGGATTGTAACAGCAAGCCCGCCTAGCCACATGTATCTGTGGGAAGCGACCTTGCTGCTTTCAGGCTCCACTGTCCATTCATTGAACAAATACAGACAGAATCCGCTTCATGGCAGACATCAATGCAAGCGATGTCCTGGAGGAGGTTGCTATGTGAGAAAAGAACACTTGTTTGGAGATACAAGCCTCACAGGGATCCTGAGGACACAGTGAACACCCAAAGAGGGGCATCTCACCTAGACTGACCACCAGGTGGAATCTATCTGCATCTTTCTGTGTTTACAGCCAGGAAAGTAATCTTCAGATTCTGTGATTTGCAGAATTTTACTCTGCTGGGCTCCAGTCAGGAGTAAGTCTAAAAAATGACAGCATGGACTTTCTCACGACTAACGGTCAGAGGAAAACAGTTGCCATCATGATGTCCGTGCGTGCTGGAGAAACATTCTTTCTGCTCAAATGCCCAGTACTTCTACAGCGGAGGATCCTGGTCCTATTCTTCTCTTAGCTTCCTAAATGCACACGGCCCGTGTGCTCCTCACCTCAACCCATATATGTTAGAGTACAATAAGGCTCTAGACTGAACCCTTTTCTTATTCTATCTAGTCTCTCTTCTTAATTGGATTTATCTTATTTTAGATAGTATTCTGCTAGTAGCAATGCCTTCATTGATGTCCTTTTCTGCGGTAGTCAGTATAACTTAGGTCATGCAATGTTAACAAATTAACCCACAAACCTCTGGGCAAAGCACAGAAAGCATCTTGTATGTGACACATATATGTTAACAAAGGAAACTGTGACTCTGCTCCACATGAGCTCTAAGGGAGCCCTGCCACTTGGAGCACTGCTGGACACTGTAGCAGCAGTGAGCGTCCTAGAAAAAAACAGCATCGACTTCTATATGTCAACCCAAAGTAACATTATACATTGGCCAGAGCTGATCACGTGACTACCATAATTCACAGTGCTCAACTATATGGGCAAGCCCACAGACATGATGAGTGATGGCAGTCTATCCCACAACTCGGGGCTCCAATTCTGCACACAGGGGCTTTCTGAGCATCAAACTTGAACTTCGAACTAAACACTTATTTTGTTCAACCCCAAACTCTGAGCATGCTGCTTCATCCAATCTTCCTCTCATTTTACCCACATAAATGTAACTTGTTACATTAGCTCTTTTCTCAAAATGAATCTTATATGCATCTATTTCATTGAATGCTCACTATTATTACCCTGATCCAATACACAGTGGGCTTTCATTTTTAGAAGCTGTCACAGTTGTCAACTTGACCAGGTCATGAATCAGAAAAAAAAAAATAACACCAGCACTTCTGCAAAGTATTTTCTTAATGAAATTATAAGAAGCATAATATACACTGGTCCTTCCCGGGGCAGCACAGAGAGCAGGCAAATGGAAGAAGGACACTTTGCTCTTCCCTGCTTGCATTTGCTTTTGCTGGCAAGTTCTCCTGTCCTGTGCCTGTTACTGCTGCACAATTCCTTGCCTGATATCAGGACCAGCTTTTGAGGGAAAAGTAGCAGCTCCCCAGGAATCCTCCAGGCCTTCAGTTCGAAACCAGGACAGCTGAGATGCTCAGGTTCCAGGCTTCTCTGATATGAGACAGCCATATTATTGAACTACCCAGACCAAACTGTGTAAGTCAATCAAATAAATTCCCTTTTGATATATTGCCCATCCCATATATTCTCCTCCTCTATGGGACACTGGCAAACACAGGTGTTAGCTTTATGGCTGACCCACGATCCTACTTTCTGCTTCATAAAAATCCCTTTATCCATGGAGTAACCGCAGATATCGAATCAAAATATACATTGGATAAAGCCCTTTGCTGATTGCCCAATGCACTTAGAATAAATTCCAAATTCTTTATGAGACCTCGTCCATCTATAAGAGCCATCTGAACCATCTCCTCCATCTCAAGCCTTCCCCTCCCTTCCCTGGTCATCCCTGAACTGCAGCCATCCATTCCTGCATCAGTGTTGTTTGAAGACCTTTGTGTGATGTCTAAGTTGTGTCTAGAGCATGCACACCCTGCCCCTCCTGCTGCACCTCTCTCCCATTACTCAGACAGACCTCAGGGATAACACTGGCTCCATAGAGACATCTTTCTGGATGCTAATACAAAGCAACCACCAGTCACTGTCATGGTGACTGCTTGGTTCTTTGCATAGTACTGACCATGTCGTGGTCAGTGGCTACTTCAGTTCCTGTTTATCCACAGTAATAAAAGCCCAGATAGATGTGGGTTTTGATTATTTATTCTTGACATCCCCAGTGCCCCCAAGAACATGATCCAGCACTCAACACACTTAAACAAGAGAAAAACACTTTCCAGTTCACTTACAGACTCTGGAGCCAGTGTTCGTTCTTGCCTTCAACTTCAAAGTGAGCATTGCCTTCCTTTTTATATATATTTTAGCACAAATCAAAAGAAATGAAAGAGCAGAGGGATCGTCAGTGTGCTGGGGATTTGACGTCTTCTCCTTGCCAATCAGAGGAAAGAAACGAACTAAAAAAGCAGCTACTTGTCACATCTAGAAGTTCTTTTGACCCCAGTGATTAAGATGACGTGCCTGATGTGGTGAACTTCTGTATTATGTCGACAGAGAACTATGAAAGCAGTCCTTTTGTCACATGGAGTTCTCAATTTTGGTGATGGCTGTCACAGTTCCACAAAGAGATGACTCACCCAGGGTAAAGCAGGACGAAGTGACAGCCCAGGAGACAGGATTCGCCCTGAGGATCCTTTTCCTAGTCCGGTGAAATAAACAGAAGGTGCAGGTGCCATAACACACAGAACAATGTCAGTCAAGTGTGCAGGCAACACTCCCAGGTACCAGAACCATCAAGGAAGGAGGCTTCCATAAGCTTAGTGGAACCTTTTCCCCAGACTGAGGCTACACCGAGCAGTAAGGAAGCCTGTATTCCAGAACTGGAGCCTTCTCAGATTGTCAAAGCTATTCGAATGTGGAGATGAAGTCCAAAGACAAGAGCCTCGTGGCACCAGATTAGGTGAGCCTCAGCCTCAGAGACACTCACCAGCTCAAACCCATACTTCACATCACTGGCTCCTCCATTTAGGTTTGTGTTTATGACCTCACCTTACCCCCTTAACCTGGTGACATTAAAACCCTATGTGATGGCTAACCATAGCTGTCAACTTGATGAAATCTAGAATCACTTGGTAAAGGAGACTCTAGCCACGCCTGTGAAGGATTATCTTGACTGGGTTACTTGCAGGGGGAAGAACGGTTCACTATGGACAGTCCCATTTTGTGGCGTGGGATCTTGGATTGTAAGAAAGAAGGAATGTGAGCTGGCTACAACCATTCATAGTGCCATTCCTCCTGACTATGGATGAGATGTGATTAACCACTTTAAGCTCCTGCTGCCTTCCCTGCCCTTAAGGACTTAACCCTTAAAATTGGAGCCAAAATAAATCTGGCCTTTCTCAAGTTGTTTTTGTCAAGGCATTTTATCACCATGAAGACAAGTGATGGAGACAGGCTGCTTTTGTTTGGAAAATAGGCTCCTTATTTCAACCACAATGTTGCCAACCTCGCAGATAGTATTATCATTAGTAGCTTAAGAAAGATTCCTGTTCTGAAATGGTGACATCACCAAGTCCTTATTTGTCAGAGCAGATAGTCTATTCTGTTAAATTGTGGCTTCGAGCTACATCTTTAAAAGGACAATCATTCACTGATCTGTACATTCCCTGAAGAATGTTCTTTTAGTTCAATTACCTTTGAGCCTTTAAATCCATTTGGGGGAAGAGGGGAGGTCTCCTGGATTTCCAGTCTAAATTTCTCAGGATTTAATTTAATTAGAGCTCATAACAAAATGAAAATTTTTTTGACCTTGTGAAAAAAAAATCTTCTGATTTCAATACTATAAGAAAGAATGTTTTTCAGTCTTTGAGGAACCCTTATTGCAATGGTATTTGATCTAGCCTTGATTATACAATTATTAGCCTTTTGGTGATCTAACCAATGATATTTAAATGGCATTTAAGTGAAAGGCTTGAATTGTGGAATTACAAAACTTTGGAGTTGAAAAAGACCTCAGAGAAAATACAGTAGAGTTTCTGTATTTAAAAGATAAGAAAAGTTGAGCCCCAGATAGATTGAGGTATCTTGTACAAGGTCACATGATTACAAAAAAGTCGAAGGAGAAAATCATGGGAGACAGGCTTCTAACCACTTTACTGGTAGTGGAAAAGAAGTATTTGAAAAGATAGAAAGGGAGAGAAATGGTTTGGGGTTCTTACAGAGTAATAACAAGCCTTCTAACATATTTTACACACTCCTAGAGTGGTTTGTTATTAACACAGAAAAACTCTTCAGAACACAAAAATATCAGCAGATGATGATTTTGAAGAGAGAGATTCATTCCCAGAAGAATGGGGTGAAGAGTAGGAGGCAGTGGGGGTGAAGCATTAAAGGTCTAAAGACTCTAACCTAAGGCTGAGGGTGAGGCTCAGTCAGTGTGTGTGTGTGTGTGTGTGTGTGTGTGTGTGTGTGCCTGTGTGTGTGCGCGCACACATACGCACACACAGTTCTAACCTAAATCATAATTCCTTTAACCAGTTTCTCCTGCTGCCAACCCACTGGGAACCATTTATAAGCAAAGACTACAAGTGTTCAGTTGCACATGGATTTCTTTATTTAGAACGCAATCTCAAAGGAAAAGAAAAGAAAACACCACCGCCAACAACGAAAACACTATGTTCTCTTGTAATATGAAGTTTGATGATCTAATTTTCTCCTTGTGGTTCTCCTCCACCAGCAACTACCTGCTAAATGGCTGGAATAGACATTACTGTGTTGTTAATAGTCCTTGGTACCCACAGCCTTCTCACTCCCCACAAAGTTTTGTAGAGCCCCTCTACTCCATAGCTTCAACTTGATGGGGGGAGCAGACCTCATCACCAGGCCTGACTGTCTATATCTCTTCCTTGGCATGACAGAAGCAGTCCAAAGCCAGCAAGTCTATCATCACACAATGAAGATATTATTTCTCCATGACCCCAAGCCAGCCTCACCTTTCTAACACAGCTAGGCTAATCGTGTCACCAGACATTCATTGTATCCCTGAAGCTAAAATAATAAAATAAATAAATGAAGCATTCCTGACTTTTCATTTTGCCTCACCAACCATACCTGTATGGATAGAGTACATCATTAATACCTTCATCACACTTGTTAGGTGTCTCTGGACAGGTCTTCTGCATACTGACCCCTCACCATCATCTGCCCAGTGTCTAGTGGGCACCAGTTGCCTAGACTACTGTAAAAGTCTTCTAATAATGTAGCAATATGATTGTATTTTTTTCTACTGTCTCCAAATCCAACAGGACTGTGCTTAAAAGCCCTTCTGAGGTTTCCTACTGTCCGAAGAATAAATTCTGAATTTTTTAAGATGGAAAATAGAAAACCTTGGATTTCCTTACTTTAAATCTAGAAATATTTCACAGAAATTCAGGACCCCAACATACATCTTTTACCCATTAGTGGTAGGTCAGCTCTCAAGAGCTAAACAGAGTTATAATCAACATGAGCTTTTACTCACTGGGGACTGACTTTGACTTTTGGTTTAGACTCCAACGTTTCTCAACCCATAGGTTGTGACTCCTTTGGGGAGGGCAAATGACCTTTTCATAGGGGTTGACTAAGACCATCACGAAACATAGATTTCTACATTATGATTCATAACAGTAGCAAAATTGCCGTTATTAAGTAACCATGAAAATAATTTTATGGTTGGGGTCATCACAGCATGAGGAACTGTATTAAAGGGTCACAGCATTAGGAAGGTTGAGAACCACTGGTCTAGAGGAAGGACTCTGAAAATGAATGAACCTTGTTCAAGTCTTGACTCTACCATGAGAGACCACTGTGAACCTAGCGCAGGTTCTCAACCTCTCAAACTGTGTGCCCTTGTCTGCAAAATGGAGATGATAATGGCATATGATAATCACACATAATGACTCAAGCTGTTGTAAAAATTATACGAGATAGTATGCAGGGAGACCTCTAAACAAAAGTGCCAAGAAAATCCACCAATGAGTTGTATATTACTATTAATATCATTCTTATTTTATTAATGTGACATCTTCAAAATAATTATAATATGAACTGGAACACACCTCAGGCAATGAAACTTTTGCCTTGCAAACATAAGGGCCTGAGTTGATCTCCAGAATGCACTTTTAAAATACCCAATGATTGGGGTATGCCCTTTGTAAACCCAGCCCTAGGAGGTAGAGACGTTGAGGAAAGGAGGTACTTGGGACTCATTGGCCAGCTGACCTATATGGCTTGGCAACTACCAGATCAGTGAAAGATTCTGTGTGTGTGTGTGTGTGTGTGTGTGTGTGTGTGTGTGTGTGTGTGTA
>NC_022013.1:1412882-1421955 GCF_000317375.1 Microtus ochrogaster | reverse complement strand
CCTGAGACTGTGTGCCTACACACACACACACACACACACACACACACACACACACACACACGACCTGAAGAATGAAACGTTGTCTTCTGATGTCCACATACATGTGCAAGCCACATGCAGGGGCATAAATTGTCATATACATGTTCACCTACACACACATGTTCATACACACACCACCACCACCACGCAAAATGATTGCTAGAGGACTTCCATTATTCCTTTCTTTAATGCAAACATCCTATTCTTAACACTCCACTTCAAAATCATGGTGACATGAGCAGGGCTATCTGTCCTGGCTAACTCCTCTGGCTCTTCAGGAGTGAACCACAACTTTACTACACCCTGGAGAATGTGAAGCACCCCACCCTTCCTGGAAGTTTAGTGGGGACACAAAGAGTGTCTCTTTGTTCCAAAGGTGCTTTCTCCTTTCCACACCACCACTTCGCAGAGCCAACAGCTCTTTATTCTAGGGTGTCCTTCCACTTTCCAGCTGGGGCTTTCAAGGACACCTCGGAGTGATGGCTTCAGACCCCTCGTAGAACATGCACCCTCTAGGTCTTGGTTGGAGATCACTGGCAGGAAGAGAGGGGAAAGATTTACACTTCCTTTATGTGACTTTCTACAACAAAGCTATCAATCACACAGTTTGCCAGCTGTGGATTTACAGCCATTTTAATAAGTAAAAGAGGGGTCTTGTTGGCCGAGTAGCAAATTGCTTTTCTCTTGCTATGACAATGAAAAGGATATCAAACAGAACATTCCATTAAAGAAAGATAAGTGCTCAAGGAAGTCAAGATATTGTTAGAAACGTCTTCTAAATGTCAGCAGATGAGATTGGGCAATGGGCCAGTGATACCCAAGCAGCATATATTTATTTGGATTTTTAAAATGCTGATCAGGTGATTCCCACCACCAAAAGCACCAAGGAAATTCCATGTAATACATTCGGAATGTAGTTAGCTGGACACTGAGGATGCTGTGAAATAAAATTACAGGGCCTGGAGAGGCAGCACAACAGTTAAGAGCATTTACTGTTCATGGTGATGAGCAGGTTTTGGTTCCTAGCCTCCACACTGGGCTGCTCACAGCAGCCTCTATCTCAATCCCTTTTCTAGTCTCTGTAGACACTGCACTCACATGTACAACATCCCATGCCCACCCACATACATATTCACATAATTAAAGGGGAAGATAGAACAAAGAAATGATAACATTGCCGCACAGGTATGCTTTGATAGAGGGAACGCTGTGGGCAACAGCTACGGAATGTAAATACGTCGGTCCTAATGTTTCCTCAGTCGCTTAAAGATAGGCAATCCCTTCAGGTCTCTACTCACTCAAGTATAAAATGGGGGTAAAAGGCTGGAGAGACAGCTCCATTTATAAAGTGCTTGTTATATAAACATATAGACCCAAGTTCAATACCCAAAACGTATGTAAAAATTTCAAAAGTAGGAGCACATGTATGTAATTCCAATGTCAGAGCAGTAGAGACAACAGGATCCTTAAGGTTCATTAGCTAAGCATCCTTGCCTCCTCAGTGTGTTCAAAGTCAATGAGAGACCCTATCTCAAAAGAAAGGGAATAGTGCTTGAAGAACAGCATTTCGAGTTGCCCTCTGACCCCTCCCCCCACATGCACACAGATGCACCTATACACTTGAGTATATGCACATCATACGCACACAACAGAGACTGGCAAGTGCAAACATGTTGCATTGGAACGAGGAACAGATCAGGAAAATGCACAAAACGGGTCTAAATTACGCATTCAAGTTCTGGCCATACCTACTGTGGCTAAAGGCAGACAGTGCCACTACGAGACAAACTAGCGTCACCCCATTTTGCTATCCAAGACTTCAACACCAAGTGCAGGATTCCTTCAACAATTTTAAATTCTGTCTATGTACCCATTTGCTTACATAAAAATAAATGCCTGTAGACTTTGTGTCCTCAAGTTACCAGCTATTCTACCACTATGCAAATATGCCCCAAACACAGTAATACATAATGCAAATCATCATGCTCTACACACCTCACTGGTTCAGAGACCCATAAATCTGAAGAAAATTCATTCAACATCAGCAGTGACATGTAACCAATAAATCAGATAGCATGTTCAACAGTATTCTCCAAAGTAAACTGTGTGCTATCTGGCACTGGCATTGACTGACAATAGCAGAATCTTTCAACAAGTCTCACCAAGTATAAAGGTGGCTTTAATTGGGTGTGGGATATGCAATATTTCATATGCAATCAAGTCATATTCCTGTGAATCTAGAAAATATTAGCATGCTTATTGCAACCAGAGGGAATGTATATACCATGCCTTAAGAGGTGAGCTGAGTGACAAAGCAGGGACTGCCAGGAGCTGTTCAGTTCTGTCTCGAGAAGGAGACCCAGAGCTTCCTATATGGCAGGTCATTAGAAGAGTTAAGCTACACTAATGCAAGCCTGAGATCATCTAAGAAACGTGAATGACTTGTTACAGATTGGCTATAGACTCTTTGGAGGCATGTTTGAGAGAAATACTACAGCAAACAGAGAACAAGGCTCCATCAACACTGGTTCTGTTAACACTGCCATGTTCCCTACTCAGGGATTTGCATTTCAAAGCAACCACAGACCAGACACCCACAGTTGTGAATGCTTCATCTAGCAGGATAGTTTAACCTTTCTTCAGCTACTCAAACATCACAGGGTAACGTCAACCCCAATACAGCAGGAAGGGAGAATTCATTCTTTTAAACCACCTTCCCTGCCAGAAAAGCAAACATCAGTTAAATCTATCTCGAAAAGTTAAACCTTAAATTTTCAAAGAATTGGCTAACAATACCTCATCTAAGAGAGTTTGTAGGGGTCACAGAACCATCGCAGAGTCTGTCGAGTCAGAGGAAGGAGGTTAGACCATCTGCTGCTCTGTTAGAAGCATAAGGTACATATGCTGTATCTTCCCATTTTCATAAATGCATGGAGTTTAAGTAGAATTAATTAGGCATTAAATTCTGGATCACAATTAAAATAACTCAATAAAGGATGCTAAGATGCATATTTAATGGGTTCTTCTTCCATTCATAATTTGGATAGATAAATTAACTACACATTTCATTAATTCAAAAATATACAAAACGTATTTTCCTTTGATTGATCAAAGTGTGTGTGTCGATGGCAAATTAACATCTTTTGAAGAAAAGGCCAGCGCAGAGAAAAATGTTGAGGATATTGTTAATATTTGCTGATGAGTTGGCATGGATATGCATGCAGTTCTAAGCATTCCATGGGTATCTAACCATTTCATCTTTATAGCAAAACTGTGAACGCCTAGTGTAGATATCATTATGTTGTTTTACAGAGGGAAAGTGAGGCACAGAGACACGGATTTCCCGTATCACACAGCACCACTTAATCGTTAAGTTCACAGAGTCCAAACATTTCAGTTGAGAGAGTCCTAAGAATGCCTATACCAGAGTTTCTGGACGAGGAGTCTGTTTTGTCTCCTGGGAATATTGGTCATTTCTGATTAGAGTTTTGATCTAACAACTGAGAGGGGAAGTGAAGACATGCTGGGCACTGAACACCCCCCACAACACACAGAGACAAGCATGTATAACAAAGACTTACACAGTTTGTCTACCTATTCAACCTCTGGCTCTAGGTGACATTTCCTCGAGGATAAGTTAAACCAGTGCTGTGAATAGTTGGTCATACATTGGCAGGATGACACCAACTAGGAGTCTGCTCTGAAGGCTTCCCCAGACCCACTACATTAGAATCTGTAAGGTCCCCAAGCAGTCCATTTGAACAGTGAAGCTTGATAAGGTCATAGTCTAGTACTAACTTCAGCACCCTCTGACACATCTTGAATAAGACAAACCCCATACACAATTCTCATTTCCATACAGACACAGAAAAAGAATGTTGGAAACATAGCTAGTAATAGGGATGGGAAGAAAAATTGGTTGTGCCAGCAGGTATGTAACGCCAGAAACTGGAATATTCTTCAGCTAGCCATTTCCTGAGGAGCAAACACAATCAGAAGTCTATCTAATTGAAGGGCTAAGAAAGAGGAACAAAAAGTATTCAAACTCTGTCCTTAAGACCAAGAATGGCAGACGCAGACACCATAGGAGGCCAGTAAGCACATTCATGGGTTACAGGTACCGAAAGATAACACAACTCAAGTATAAGAAGCATGGCAAGGGCTAGAGAGATGGCTCAGCAATTAAGAGTGTGTATTGCTATTGCAGAGGATCTATGCTGAGAACACAACGGCATGCAAATTATTTCAAAGGGTCTAACTCCCTCTTCTGGTTTCTGAGGGCACCGGCACATGCTTGCACACACACGCACACTCACACACACACACACACACACACACACACACACACACACACACCTTATAAAGAAAAAATGAACAATTGTCAAGGACATACACACATATCAGCAAGTCTGAAAAACTTATTACAGATAGATATGGGCTAAGTAGACCAAGAACTGGCAATGTAAGGAAATAGTGAGAAGAAGATTGTCTTACCTATTTATTGGGGTTTCTATATTTTTCCCTAAAATAAAACTTCTAAAATGCCTTTCTAATCCTCATTGAGGCAAAAGCACTTCTAAGTCTGACGATATCTTCCAAGAAAAGACTACCGCCCTTTTGATAAAGCAGCATGAATAACCTATACCCAAAAAGATGAATATGGTATGTACTCACTCATTAGCGGATTCTAGCCATAAACAACGGACATTGAGCCTATAGTTCATGATCTTGGAGAAGCTAAATAAAAAGGTGAACCCCCCCAAAAAACATATATTTATCCTCCTGGAAATTGGAAGTAGACAAGATCGCCTTGCCAGGCAAAAGTTGGGAGCATGGGGGTGGGGATGGGGGTGAAGTGGAGGGGAAGGGAGACGGGGAGAGAAGGGAGAAGGGGAGGATTGAGGAGAGCTTGGGGGAATGGCATGGTTGAGATAGAGGAAGGGTGGGTATGGGAGCAGGGAAGAAGATATCTTAATTAAGGGAGCCATTTTAGGGTTGACAAGAGACTTGGCTGTAGAGGAGTTCCCAGGTGTCCAAGGGGATGTTCCCAGCTAGGTCCTTGGGCAGCAGAGGAGAGGGTGCCTAAACTGGCCTTGTCCCATAGCCACACTGATGAATATCTTGAATATCACCATAGAACTTTCATCCGGCGGTGGATGGAGATAGAGACAGAGCCCCACATTGGAGCATGGGACTGAGCTCCCAAGGTCCATATGAAGAGCAGAAGGAGGGAGAAGATGAGCAAGGAAGTCAGGACCGCTAGGAGTGCGTCCACCCACTGAGACAGTGTGCCTGATCTAATGGGAGCTCACCAAATCCAGATGGACTGGGACTGAACGAGCATTAAACTGGACTCTCTGAATGTGGCTGTCAATGGTGGCTGACTGAAAGGCCAATGATAATGGAATGGCACTAGGATTTGTTTCTACTGCATATACTGGCTTTTTGGGATCCTAGTCTGTTTGGATGCAAACCTTCCTAGATCTGGATGGAGGAAGAGGGCTTTGGACTTCTCACAGGGCAGGACTTCTTTTAGGACTGGAGAGGGAGGGAAAGGGGGAAGTGGGAGAATGGGAAAGAAATGGGAGGAGGTGGAAATTTTTAATAAAAACCGGGGGATGCAGAGCCCCTACCTGAGAGAGTTTAGCCCAAAGTGCTTCAGAACTAAAACTCTGGCGCATCTGCCATCAGAGGGTTCAAATTTGTAGATTTAAGACAATACTTTTATCAAGCATGCCTCTGCTCCCACAGGCTGTTCAAAGCACTAAACAAAACAACACTGTCTTGCGAGCTTTACCAAATGTTAACTGAGAAACCCTACTGTTTTTAATTGTGTTTGAATGACTGCAGACCAAGATTCATATGAACAGATAAAGTGTTTTCCCCTGCTCTACTCTGCCTTCAAATCGGCTTTGCACTGATGGAGGGCCATTCCCAGAGGCAAAGGTGAGTTGCGGCAAGAACCAGGCAAATCCTGGAGACTAGCCACTGTGAATGCCATTTCACTGAGCACGCGTAATGTAAGGATACCATCATGGCTATCCAAAGAATCTCCCCTTCAGTCATCCTCTGTTTCTAAGTAACCACCCTGCTGATGCATGAAAACCTTAGGATAAGTGGGCCAAAACTGAAATTTAAAAGATGATTTTCAGTGCTTTCTACCCTTGGGGTTCTTCATCGTGGGGAGAAAAGGCTGAGTGAGAATGTACCATCTGAGACACCTTCTGAAGCATGTTTTCAGATTAAGGATTTGGCTGGATTGTTAAAGAGTGTTTTATTCCCAACACTGCATAAAACAACAGGGCATGATGAATCACACTAGTAATCCTGGCATCCAGGAGGTAGAGACAGGAGGATTGATTAGAAGTTCAAGATCATCCTCAGATGGAGAGTTTGAGTCCAGCCCTAGCTACCTACAGTTCTGCCCCCCCCCCAAAAAGGAAAGAAAAAAATCAATATTTTTAAAAGACAAGACAAAACAAAAACACAGACTTTCCAGACTTAGCCCTTAGGCCTGTCCTATCCTTGAGTATTCTACTCAGCAAGCATTAGGGGGGGCCAAAAAACTCTGCATTTTGAACACTCACCCTCCCCAGCTCCCCAGGTTTGCTTCTTATTCATCATGCACATGGACTAGTACTCAGTGCAACTCTCCCATTTTATAGGTGAGAAACCTGAGAAAAAGATCGTTATTCGAGGTCACCCAGAGATAACATCCTTACTGTCATGCTTTATTTGTTTTGTGACCAATACCATTGGATTTGGTGGGTGCTTTTAAATTTTATTTGATCAGTGATGCTGGAGAACAGTATAGAGACCCAGAGCACAAGCCCACCAAATGAGGATGAATTTAGAATTTGGATGGAGAGCCTCTTCTATTTGCTCCACTCTCCATCACTGATCATTTTAATCGGTGTGAAAATTACAATCATCTCCCTGTATTTCTCAACACTAGCCTCCTGCACTTGGCGGCAGGGGACTGGATTGCGTCTCAGTCTGCAAATTAACTGTGCAGCCAATGACGTTCCATAATTATGCCTCCTCCATTTTAATCGTTTTTATGACGTTCATGTTCTCGACTTCTTGTGGAATCTCCAGCTACATCCCTGATAGGAAAACATCATCATAACTCAAAAGCATTGATATGATGCCTCAGTAGTTTATTGACTGACCCCTGACAATGGTTGTAATCAACTATATAATATATTTTAAGAAGACAGTAATGACAATAATATACTGGACGCCTGCTTGAGTTACTCATACTGCATTCTTTATTATTTTACAAGTTATTGTTGACTAATTTCTTCATGGAACAAATGTATCAAGAAGGAAAATGCAATGCTGGAAAGGTGGCTCAGTGGTTTATTGTTTTCCCAGAGGACTCCAGTTTAGTTACCATTGGGATCGGACACTCTTTTTTGGCCTCTGTAGGTACCTGTCTGCATGTGGCACAAACACACAGATACAAACATATAAACACAAATGAAAAATATAAACCTTAAAGAAAGAGAGAGAAATGCAACCATTAGGCTGGCAGCATTGTTTGTGCTGGAGGCATAACATAAAATACAACATAACATTTTAAAGGGTAAAAAAACAAATATCGAAAGTATCCCCCTAATCTTAATTTATTTTTTGGGAAGCCCCATGCCCTTTTGGGAAAACAGCAAAAATCTGGAAGATCCCTAGCTTGCACTCTTGCCCTGGGAGGCATACTATTGTGGTGTCTGTGTCAGTTCTCAGTCTTCCAGAATGGAAAAGTCAAAATTTTTCTTTTTTTTCCTGTTTTCTTTCTTTTTTATTTAATTTATTTATTTATTAAAGATTTCTGCCTCCTCCCCGCCACCACCTCCCATTTCCCTCCCCCGATCAAGTCCCCCTCCCTCATCAGCTCGAAGAGCAATCAGGGTTCCCTGACCTGTGGGAAGTCCAAGAACCAAAAAGGGACAGGAAACGGTGAGACATGCAGAATTCCCAGTGCAGTGTACCTTCTGCTTAGTCTGGATTAGTGTTCTTTTTTGGTTTCTTAAAGGCCACATTATTTTCCTTGGTAAGATCAAATTAGCATATGTGTGTCTAGAAAAGATCCCCAAACATATAAACAAAATACTTAAGCTCAGTGGGTCACTTGATACCCTTCTTCCACTGGGAAGCCTTCCAGAAAAACCCAAAGTCTCTTTCTATAGAGGAAACCTCACATGTCTATGCCTTTGGTAGTTAAATTCTGGGCCTCCTGCCAGTGTGATCTGCTCCAGCTAGAAGCTTCTAGTAGTGCAGAACACCTACACTCTTTTAGACTGTTTAAGCGTTGAATTTTGTAACACTCCATATGAGATCTACATGGGAATTAAAGTGTGAGATGCTCTTCCTATGTCAGATGTTGGTGTGTTTGCTTCAAACCACATCTCCCCCAACTTAATTCTTTATTTTTAATGCCCTTATACTTCAGTTTTTACTCCTTTAACTTATGTGCATGTGTGCAGTTATGTGCATGTGAATATAGTGCCAAAGGAAGACAGAAAAAGGGATTCGACACCCTGGAGTTGGAGTTAAAGGCCACTGTGAGTGCCAAGACTAGAACTCAGGTTCCCTACAAAAGCAGCAGCTGGTGCTCTTAACTGCTGAGCCATTTTTCCAGCCATCCTAACTCAACTCTTTCACCATATAATGAACAACTTTTGTGTTCCCTCAGCATTTGAGGACATAAGAATCTATTATGGAATTTAAAAAATAACTGTATAGCAGACAGTTCTTGGCCCAACTATAACTTCTCTTTGACTCTTTCTTTTAATGATTAGGCAGGAATACCCAGGTGTTATAGAGGAATTAATAAATAATAATAACCCAAGAGTAGAAATGGGACTCATTGGGAAGAGGGATGATGGAGGAAGGTCATTGGTTGATTTAATAAAGAAGCTGCTTGACCTGATAGGTTAGAACGTAAGTGGGAGGAGCAGAATGCTGGGCGGAAGAGGAAGTGAGGTCAGAGACTCGACAGCTCTCCTCTCAGAAGCAGACGCCTCAGAGAGACAGG
>NC_022013.1:1410863-1412747 GCF_000317375.1 Microtus ochrogaster | reverse complement strand
GTCCAGGTGCGAGAGTTAGCCGAGAAAAGGGCTAGTGCTAAAGAGTCAAGCAGTGATTAAATGAATACAGTTTGTGTGTTGTTATTTCGGGCATAAGCTAGCCGGGCAGGCGGCCGGGGTGCTGGGGACTCAGCCCCGCCGCACCTATTACTACAGAGGGAAGGGATTAGTGGGATTGGAAGGCGGTTAAGAAGGATGAATATGATAAAAAAAATACATTACACACATATAAAGTCACAATGAAATCTATTTTTATGTATAATTAATATATACCACATAAAATCTTTTAAAAAGTATTGCAAGTGATAGAGTTGTTGATTGAAATGTCAATCAATACTTGATGCTGTGTATCATCTTTAAGCAAAATTATCTCATGCAATTAGAATGTCAGTTCTACATGGAAACACCTTCTAGTCCCACTTTACTGATTTAAACATTAAAGTTTAAGATTAGTGTATCCACAGTTTTAGATTTAAACTTGGGACTTCCTAACTCACTATCGAACATCTTAATCGACCTTCCTGTGAAGTAACCTGTTAATAGCCATGGTAATTTATGATTTTTTTGTTAGTTGCTGATGAGTGTACATCTTGGGGGTGATTTTGTTCTGAGTGAGGCTGGGGAGGAAAGCCTTTTACAGGTTTCCTTGAGAGCGGTTTATTATTTGCTTTACTGATGGTGCTGGGTGAGATGCTGCTGAAAACAGGAATAGGCCCATCCTGCAAAACCCTATTCTCCAAGAATCCTATTGTTTGTCAAGCAGGCTTGAGATGAATAACACAAGAAAGGGTTTGCAAAAATATTCCTTGTGAAGAGACACTATGTTATACAATTAATGAATTCTTCTAAGAGAGTTGATAACAACGAACTGATTCCCAATTCCTGACACGTATGCATGGGTCCAAGGGGAGATGAAGCCTCTACAACTAGAGCCAGAGGAAAACATAACACTACTCTTCTTTTAATCTATGAGTTCACTTTGAAAGTATGTGGCCTGGCTTGTAGATTTGTTCAATTGAAGGGGAACAACTGCATTCATTTGTTCAGATGTTTTGTCTTGGAAAAAGAGATTAAAAAATATCAAAATATGTGGAGGTCTCTAAAATACCCTGTAAAATCTTTCCTTTTCTGTCCGCTCCTGACGTGTGATGTCTGTGATAGAGGCAGCCCCTGAAACCAGGCCAAGAGCTTACTCAGCCCAGAGTCCAAAATTACAGGAGATGAAAGAAAGGCTTTTTGGCCAATCTCTAGATCCTGAGGGAGTGTTATTCTTATTCTTAGAAATGTCATTTCTCTAGGCGTTCAGAGATACATAACAAGCAGTGATAATTCAGAAATAAAAGGAGAACACACGCTTAGTCACAATTAACAATATTAAAGGGAGCAACCTGGGTTTCTGCCAAAATAGGGTCACATCCCCTCATAAAACAAAGTCTCTGGAAGGTGCCCTTCGGCTCTCCATGTATGGGCTATGCTTGGAAGGTCATGGTATGGAAACGGAACACTCAGCCCAGCTGTTAATCAATTAATTCGGTCGATACAGTGGAAAATTCCATACTGGTGATTATGTAATACGTACAAACAATGCTTGCCTCTTTTTGTGTTGACCTTAAAATAATCTCACCAATCCATTGTTGAAAGGGACCAATTCTTTCAGTTGTAAGCTGAAGCACTGATTTCCCATTGGGCGAGAGAACTGCCAAGTGACTTTGTAAGTGGCCTTTGCTTACTCACTTATAAGTAGCTTTTCATGCAGAACATTGTATATACTTAAAATAAGGACCTATTTTTGGGTCTGGCTTACCTCACTCAGGATAGTGTTTTCTATTTCCATCCATTTGTACGCAAAATTCAAGAAGTCCTTGTTTTTTACTGCTGAGTAAT
>NC_022013.1:1397686-1410503 GCF_000317375.1 Microtus ochrogaster | reverse complement strand
GGGAGGGGGAGGGAAATGGGAGGCGGTGGCGGGGAGGAGGCAGAAATCCTTAATAAATAAAAAAAATAAATAAAATAAAAAAAAGGACCTAACCTCATTGTATCTGAAAAGAGTTACCCATTCTCCAGCTAAATGAAAAACAAGTACAGAGCACTGAACATTTCAATGGCATTGTTTTCCCTTGGGATTGAGTCACTCGATTTCATTGTCTTTTTGGAAGGAAATTATGAGACAGACAGATGAGAGCTTGGAAGACACACATTCCACTGCTGAAGCTCTGACTCTTCCTGTTTGACCAATAACACGGCTGTGGAATTTAACATGCTTTCTTCCTGATGGAAAATAAACATCCACCCATGGTTATTAGTTGGTTGGTTGTAACAGAATCTACTTAGCCCAAGCTGAACTTGAACTTGGTATAAAATACAGATTAACTGAATTTGTGATTCTACCATCTCATTCTGATGAATGTATGTACTACCAACTACTGACTTAAATCTACATCTTTTTGAGAGAAAAATCACTCATGTTAATCAAAGTAGACCTGTAACATTATGGATAATTTTTACTTAATTTTAGAAATGAATCTCTAAAATATTAACGATCTTATAATAAAAGATTTTTTAAACTGTAGATCTTTAGGGAAATTTAGAATCTCAAACTATAAGCAGTTTTGGGGGAGCAAAACACTCAGTTAATAAGATGAGAAAATACTGGTGATTTGATTGAAAACAGATACATATGTTTTACATTTTTATATCAAGTCCAACTGTCAAAAGCAAATCATGATTTCTTTAACATAGATACATGTATACAATATTTTTATTTTTAAAATGTCAACCAGAATGATGGTTATCTGATAAGACTGTGTGTCATCCAAACTTCATGATCTGAGTTCCATCCTTAGAACTCACTATAAAATATATGAACCTGTTCTATAAATGTTAATGTCTTTAGGAATATGCCTAGACACATTCACTATGACCACCACCACCAACAATTAAAAATAAAGTCTAAAATGGTGATATTAACTATGGAAGCATGCATGGGCAGCTTATAAATGGTGGTTCTGTTGAACTTGTACATATTGGGTTTCATGGTCTAAATTGTTGAGGATGATTGACCAGGGCACCAGATCTCAATACAGATGATTGTGAACCACCATGTGGTTGCTTAAAATTGAACTCAGGACCTTTGGGAGAGCACACAGTGCTAAGTCTGACTGCTGAGCCATCTCTCCAGCCTGAAATTGTGTTTTTCTCTCCTGTTGTACTAGCTTGTGTCTTCAACCATGTGGATAGAAATACCTTTAAAAAGAGAGAGAGAGAGAGAGAGAGAGAGAGAGAGAGAGAGAGAGAGAGAGACTAAGTTTCACTCATGTTTCCAGCCAATCCTAAGCTCTTAAATTCTTATTAATGAAGGCTCTCTCACCTTCAAACATTAAGTAAGTAATTAAAAGCATAAACTTTTCATGGTTTGGGTTATATGTACTGCCAAAAATATGTAGTTACATACATAATATTTCAGATTTGCTTTTACTATTTATTTGCATGTATATATTTAAACATTTATGTGTATACATGTGTGTTTGGGTACCCACAGAAGTCTGAAGAAGGTATCCAATTTCATCTCCTGAAGTTGGAACTACAGGATGTTCCAAGCTGCCTGGAATGAATCCTGGTCAAAAGAAATAATGCACTCTTAAACACTGAGCCTTCTCTCCAGCCCCCATTTGATATTTTTGCTTAGTGATGAGCTTTTCTTCTTAGAGTGAGGGGATTTTCACTTATGCAGTGTTCAGAAAAATTTGAGTGACAGCTGAGTGGCAGTCCCAAATCTTTCTCCTTGGGAATATTACTTGCAATGCCCAGAGCATGTACCAGGACACTTATCAGAGCTCCTGGGAAGGCAGAAATCCTTTGTAGCAGCTTCTAGGGGAACCCGCTAAGGCTGATATTACACTGACTATTCTCACAGGTGAATAAAGGCTTTCTGCTATAAAGAGAACAAAAATGTAGTTATAAATGTGAATTCTAATCGCCATGGGGGTATAGGGAGTGTAAGGCATTTCTGTCTCTCTTTTAAAAATCATTTCCACAAGTCAGCAAAGATTAAACAATCTTTGAGTTCAAAACATGTGTAAAGGGGGCTTTCTTTGGAATACAACTACAATTCAAGACATCTATATTTCATTTTTCTCCTTAAGATAAAGATTTGCTGAGCAGCCTAAGTTCTGTTCTTCGAGATCTCTGTTAGGACAGTGATGTACACAAAATCAGAAAATAGAAAAGATGGCAAAATAATCTACTCTTTTCATTTTTATTACATTTCAAGGTTGGAAACCTTCTCTGTTCTTTTATTTCCCCAAACCACAGAAGTTGGGGAAATAGGAAAACAAAGTTCAAAGAATGCCCAGCAGAAGTACTCTATGGTGGCCAACACGTCCTGCATGTTCACATGAAATTCTGCTTTCAATCTTTTACTTTATGGTCATCCAATATCCTTCCAACCTAGTAACAATGTGACTACCTCATCTGCTCTACCCGACTGAACCTAGCCTGGTGAACACTGTATGATCACCTGACACTATAATTATAACCATCTATTCTTCAACTCCATCAAAGACTCCAGAAGAATATATTACCTAAGTAAACAGGAAGTGCATTATAAGCAACTTCCAAAACTCTAGTTTTGACAGGGACATCTCACTGCCTAGACAGTCACCCAAAGTTCTTCTGTAACATTGTGGCATTCAAATTCAGACTATAGGCTTATAGTATCTGGCAGACTTTTCCATGAAGTAGGAAATTCAAAAGATAGTTTTACCTATATTGGCAGTTTGTCAGTCACTTTTTTCTGTGGCCTGCAGAATGTTTTGCAAACTCTTTCATGAAACAGAAGTCCCGAAGGATCATCTTACCTTAAGGAAACTTCAGCAGTCATTTTTCTGTGAGTCCTGCATATCCAGTTCATACAGCATAGCATCCATCAAGCAGTCCAGGCAAGAGCAGTTTCTTGCCCAACTGGCAAACAACCTCCATAAGAAGCCTCTTTGATGCCCATGTTCCCCTTGAAGTAATTGCTGCTGTCAAGAGCAGATGTGTCTCATGTTATGAAAAGTCCTAAGTTCATAAAACATTTTAAATGCCATATTATGTTAGTCTTTGAAAGGTTTGAAGAATGTCTATCCATCTGAAATATATCTCTGTATATCTAGAAAAACCTAACATGACTACAAGCTTGACTATTATAGATAATTATCTATTAACCTATATTTTTAATTGTACATTTTAAATGAGCTTCACAAACACAATACCTTAATCAAGATCAGAAATACATATACCCAGTATAACAAAATTGACCTTAAATTTGTATCAATAAACCAAGATGTATACCAATGCAAATTATTCATATCTATATCATATCTCCCTTTAAATATAAACAAACATTTATAAACAATATTTGGGGAATTTGGGAGTAGTTCTCTCTAAACTACTTCTGGCTTTTTCTTGGGTGAAGTTTTTTCTTTTGGGGGTGTTTATGGTAACCTTTTTGGTCATCTTGGTCCATCAATCCACATTAGTCTGGAAGGATTCCACAGGTTCTCATCTCCTGTGAAACAAAAGAAGAACCTCTTTTTCAAAACAACATATCCTTAAACCAAAATTTTGAAGACAAGATACCTTTAAAGTATATGTGTTGGTTACTTAGCTCCTTCACAGTCAAAATTCCAAAGAAAGCACAATAATATATACAGTCCAGACTCTCTGTGTATATTCTATCTTTACATGGTTTATTTTTCTTATTCTATTACTTTTTCTACAATTTTAATATTTATTTTATTATCTTTACTCCTTTAATCTATGACTGTTTGTACTCTTTTATATTACATTTAATGTCTCTTTCCTCTTTTTGTTCTCTCTCCCAAGCCTAGGTACATTTTTAAAACACACTGTGTCTCATTTAGAGGTCTTTTATGTCTGAATCTGTCCTATTGTGTATCTGTAGTCCTTTCCTGTCCTAGAGAGCTTTTAAAATGGTAAGCAGCTTGATTGCAGCATCCCTGGGTGCTGGCTCTGCCTCTTTCCACTTTTTAAAATGGTGAAGGTACCATAACCACTAGCTCTGGGACTGCCAGAAAGGAGCCATGCTCACCACTTTAACTCTGAGAAGGAGAGTGCAGCACACAAACACCATTCAAGTGCTCCATATCCAAACCTCCCAAAAAAGTCAGAGCCATTCGTGATGGCAAACCAGAAAGCCATCATTTTGAATGTGGGTTGTTTGTTTGTTTGCTGCCACTGAATTGGGAAGACCTCTCTTAAAGGAGGTGTAGCATGCTGCCACCGAGCCCATCATATAGATAGAGATAGAGATAGAGATAGAGATAGAGATAGAGATAGATAGAGAGATAGAGAGATGATAGAGAGATAGAGAGATAGAGAGATGATAGAGAGATAGAGAGATAGAGAGATAGAGAGATAGAGAGATAGAGAGATAGAGAGAGAGAGAGAGAGATAGATAGATAGATAGATATAGATATAAATATATGTGTGTGTGTGTGTGTGTGTGTATGTATGTGTATATATATCCTGGTTACCAAAAATCCATAATTAACTCTGTTCTTTTTTGTCTAGAATTCCTTTTTAGGCTTTCTCAGGTTTTACGTGAATACAGTCAACCACATTCGTGTGCCAATCTGTAGTTGTAATGCTGCTTGTTTGTTTCTAGCTGTCTAGACTCTAAATAACCACACAGAGACTATATTAATTAAATCACTGCTTGGTCTATTAGCTCTAGCTTCTTATGGGCTAGCTTTTACATCTTAATTTAACCCATTTTTATTAATCTGTGTATTGCCACATGGCTATGGCTGACCAGCAAGGTTCTGGCTCATCTGTTTCCAGTGACTACATGGTGTCTCTTTGACTCCACCTTCTTTATCCCAGCATTCAGTTTAGTTTTCCCAGCCTAGCTCTACTCTGCCCTATCACAGGTAAATACAGATTCTTTATTCATTAACCAATAAAAGCAACACATATACAGAAGGACTTCCTACATCAGTAGGCCATCATTGAAGGAAGTCAGGACAGGAACTAAAGCAGGACTGGAACCTGGAGTCAGAAGCTGATGCAGAGGCCAGGGATGAGTGTTGCTTACTGGATTGCTTCCCCTGGCTTGCTCAGCCTGCTTTTTTTTATAGAACCCAGGACTACCTGACCAGGAATGACACCACTCACAATGGTCTGGGCCATCTCCATCAATCACTAATTAAGAAAATGCCCTACAGTAGGATATTATGGAAGTATTTTCTGATTTGCTGTTCTCTTCTTTTGGATAACTCTAGTCAGCACAGTGTTTACATGTGATTCACTAAAAGCTGTCAATATTATTTTGAATGCAAAACTGTTCAGAGCAACACCCCATAGACACCGAACACATATCAGGGAACCTTATACTACAGTGTAAGATATTCAGATGCCGCCAATAGCAGCAATGGTAGATGCTGTTTACCAAGAGCTGTGTGCTGGACTCTGTAGGTATTTGTCCTCATCATTTCAGTGAATCTTTGAAATAAGGCAGAATCCCATCTTCTCACTTTTGTAGGTAATGGGTCTTTTTCTACCACAAATAAACTTCATACTGGACTTGGTTTTCTTTTTATATTTGGATTAAATTGAATTAAGATCAGTTTTGCAAATTACAAATCTGCCCTATTTTCCTAATTCTGTATGTAGAAAAATGAAATGACACCTCATGATCACAAATTTACTGGAAATTTCTACTATGTTCTTTGACAACATGTTCTGAACCTCAAGAGAAAAAAGAGGAACATCTTTTTCCATGTCAAACTTACTAATATCTTCAAAGGAGAAATAAAAGTATCTGATTTGTTGAAAGAGATTAGTAGAGTGGAGATATGGAATCAGAGGGAACTCAGGGCACTTTGGGGTTTACAACTGTCCCTCCAGGCAGAACCACAACGAAGCTATCACCAACACTCTTCTGCCTGTATGTGCAGGTCAAACCATATTGTAACCTATGGTCATTTTGTTTACCAAATGATGAAAAAATCTCTTTGACTCAGCAATTGTCCAGTTTATTTCAAGCAGTGCTTGATACAGAGAAAGAGAAGAAATGTTTTAGTGTATTATAAAAATAAAAACATAATAGGAGAAGAGCTTTTTAAGAGCTTTTAAAAGAGCTGCTTACTCTATTTTTAATTATATGTATGTGTATGTATGGGGGTTTATCTGTATGCTCAATGCAGTACCTCTGGAGGCCAGAAGGGGGTATCAGATCTCCTGGAGCTGGAGTTACATGTAGTTGTGGGCCTGTTCAGACTTGGGAATAGAATTTGAGTCTAACACAAGAACAGTAAGCCCTCTTAACGGCTCATCTTTCTCTCCAGTCTCAAGAGAATATCTTTAAGCTACATAATAGATGAAGAGGCAATGGATTTACATCAAAATTTTTTAAACTGAAAATCTGAGACTCAGAGGAAATTAAAGAGCAACGCATTTCTGAAACTATAACACTTCATTATATCCATAAAATAAATACCTATTTCTTATAGGTCAGAAGTAAATGATCATCGTTATGTAGGTGACTTTATTGGATTAATAAACATGGCCTTGTTCTACAGTCCCTGGGCAGCACAATAAAACATGAACAAGAAAAAGAAGCAAATGTTAATGTCTTCAAGCACCTTCTAACCCAACAAGTAGGTTTTAATGTAGATTTTTTTCATTTAAAAAAATGTACAGATCATTTATGAAAATAGGAAGCTCCTAATGGGGCTTAAAGTGCTCACAGAGCCCTGTTATTACCTGGTTTGTCATCAAATGCTGCTTAGTGCGCAGCATAGCTCAAGACACTCTTTCCAAGGGTGTGTTCAGGAAAGCAGCTTAGAGTTGATTAACGCACATAGCCAACTAGAGTTACCCACTTCAAATAAATGATGGTCACAATTGAGTGCAATGAATTAGCTAATTAATTAATTAAAGATATTCTAAAGGGCATTTCTCATGCTGTCTACTCAGAATAAAGATGCTGATTTTGGGGGGGGGGGTGGAGGGTTGACCAGATGAAAGTAGGAATTGGATGAAACAGTTTAACAGAGAATTAATGTCCTGTTCTTCTTTTGTCTTAGATAGTTTCCCTACTGTTGTGGGGGGAAAATCCCCAACAAAAACAACTTAAAAGAGGAAGGGCTTATTTGAGCTCACAGTGCAGGGAGACAGTCCATCAGGACTAGGGAACCAAGGTGGCGGAGTTTGAAGCAGAAGGTCACAGGCAGGAAGAAAGAAGCAATGAATTCTGGTGTTTGGTTTGCTTTCTTCTTTTTATACAGTCAGGAATCCAAAAGCATCTTTTCGGCTGGGTCCTTACATTTCAACTCATCTAGTAAAGATCACCCCTCACAGGTGTGCTCTGCGATGTGCTTGGAGGGTAATCTAAACCAAACATCCTTCCACTGGTGTGTCTAGAGGCTTATCTCCTAGGTAAGCCCAGACCCTCTCAAGTTAACAATCACGGGAGATAGTAAGCGTCATCTCTCTCCTTCCCCTAGCACTTGAATGGCAGTATTACTGTTGCTTAGACCAAGGCACAGGCATATCTGGTCCCATGCACTTTGTACACCTATAGGCTGTCTGTCTCTTTGTGGGCTGTCTTTTTCATACCTGAACCATAGAGAAAAATACAGACTTGGAGCTATCCTGGTGTTCTTTAAACTGTTTTATTCCATTTTTAATTATGTATATATAGGGAAAGGTAATGTACACACGAGTGCAGGTGCCTGTAGAAGCCAGAGGCACCCAACTCCCTTGGAGCTGGAGTTACTGGCTATTGCGAGCCAGCTGATATGCTTCCTGGGAACTGAGTGCCTGCTTTCTGCAAAAGCTGTGCACACTCTTAACCTGGGACCCACCTCTCCAGTCCCCAATGTGAGCCTCCCTTATCTGGCAGAATAGACACTGACTACTTCTGTGCTAGGTAAGAAATGCTAAGTGCTGTTGCAGCCACATCCTAGAGACTTGAAAGCAAAAGCTTCTTTTTCAGGAGTCTGCCAGGGACCACCATCCTGTGCCTGCGGTTGTCAGTTATACTTAATGCAAAGGGAAAGAGATGAGAAGGTGTGCTGTAGTTTCTTCAAGCCCAGGGTCAGAAGTGGCATGAACCACTTTCGTTCTTCTGCCTTGGAAAGGAAGCTTTGGAAACCCAGTCCTCAGCTGAGTATCCATCTTCCAGCTAAGAGTCCCAATGCAGACAGCATAAGCATACTTTCACAGACAGTTGACCAGCCCCACTGCTCTGATTTTCCCTTTGGAACACATCCTTTCATATCTTCTGCTGTACTTATTTTCTGGCCAGGTTTCAAGTAGGTGAATTTTCTGTGCTGCAGAGGAGCTTGCTGAAAGCCTCCACTCTCCCCTTGATACACTTGCTTTTCTCAGAGGCAAACACATCCCAAATTCATGTCCATCTGGATATAGGCTTTGTTGGATATCTAAATGTCAATTCTTCTTGCTTCTAGATCCTTAACAACAGGATACCAAATGGTTCATACTGATATTTTCAAAAAAATATTGATCACTCAAATGTAAGGCTCTATATAGATCTTCTGCTCTCAAGTAATTTTTTCTGTACAAGGCTATTAATATATCCCAAGATAGAAGCAATGACTTTTGTACTAAACACTGCACAGAGACACAAAGAAATTCTAATGAGCTTTCTAACATATTAATTTAAATACTTATTGTGAACTATGTGTACTATGTACATGATGTTCTGTAAGATTCAGGCATGTATAGGCTATCTAGAATACAGTCACACTTTCCAACAAATTCCTTTCAGCTAAATATGAACACACACACACACACACACACACACACACACACACACACACACGGTATCCTATTTACTTAGAAGTGAGGTCCAGTAGAGGGCAGCACACACACATGTGCACATACATGCACACAAAATATATGCACATTCAGTCACATGCACACACACACATAAACATAAAAGCACAATGCCCATGTGAAAGAACATGAACACACATTGTTCCACTGGTATACTGTATAACCTGTAAATCTAGCTAAGGAGATGGACAGAGCAAAGTAGAAAGCCAGTCACAGGTTCTTTGCGCAGTACCTAGTCCATGGAAGGAGCGCAATTTATATTTTAAGAACAGAGACATGTACTGTGAAGAAAGAAAACATGTATAAATAAACAGATATGCCTTAAGTAAAATTGTCATTCTTAAAGATCATGAAGAACAACCTAATTCATTCCCCATGCCTTAGTAATTGTTTTAAAAACACGATGTCCACAGAACGCAGTAAAAATCCACGTAGGGTGAAGATACTCTATAATTCAGCCCTATTATCATATTACTATGTTTGATTTGTTTTCTCTGAACTCTGATACAGCTATGAAAATGAGAAAATAAACTGTAACATTTTTCCATCAGTGAAAATAGAGATAGATGGAACCTAATTATTAAAACTGTCGTGTACCTTAGTCACCTGAATGTGTAGATAAATCGTCCACTTCTCCAGCACATTTTGGCTCTAAAAAGGAGCAAGAGATAGGCTCTAACTCATTAACAGAGTATGAAATTGCTCACTTTATTAATAAAGGACTATAATAACAGAAGCTTGTGGGCACATAAGGGAGATTTATAGCTAGCATTTGTGGGAGGGGGATTGTGTACATTTGCTGTTAATAAATTGAAAGTAAGTTTTTCCTCCTGTAATAAACCCATACACACAGGTAGTGCAGTGTGCTGTAATGATGGCCTTTAAACCAGGGAAGTGCTAAATTAGCACATCGAATGAAATCAATACATTCTGGGGCACAAAGTTCTTTCTGAGGTCTGCAAGGAAAACTATTTAACATGGCAAAGCTGCCCTTCAAGTCCAGAGTGCTGACTCGTCACCTTTAGGGAGACACCTAATGATTGATTGTCTATGACTGGAAGAGCAACTGAGATAGGATAAGTCCAAATTTGCCATTCCCTACAACATTAAGGACAGCAACAAAACAAACAAGCAGACAGAATACACATTTTATTGGATGGCAGAAAAAGTTTTATTGGTAACAGTAAAATAGAAATAAATCTCCTCCCTCCTTCCTAGATGAGGATAATGAAGATGTGCACAGGCTCAAATCTGGTGAATAGATAGCCCTTTGCAGAACCCTGGGTCACGTGGGTATTTTGTACCGCCTTCCACTAATGTTACAGCCCATCTGATTTTCTGTCTGACATTTGGGTTTTTAATAACTGTTTGGGTGTTAGAGTAAACATTTGTCCTGATTACAGATGGGGTTTGAAATGGGAAAAGAAATCAATACTTGGTAAGAGTGGGTGTCAACGTGACCATACCCTTTTCCTACTTTGAACTTTTTCAAGCATTAAAAGGTTTCATTCAATTTCTTGCCTCTGAATTCCAAGTGTTTCTCGTTCCCTCTTTCATCAATTCTTGGAAATGAAAAAAAGAATAGAATGATTCAAAATACAGCTTTGCTGATAAAGGAGGGAAAATAGTTCCCATAACTTATTCTCTCTTGTGAGGACATTTTCCCCGGTGGTAATTCTTGCAAATATATGCATTTTGGTAAAAGCTGCTCTTTCAAAAGGAACAGCTTAGGGGACTCCAAATACTGTGGTGGGGGATAGTCTGTTAGCAACATATCCCTTTTCAGCACAGGAGGGGGCAAACAGTACAATGTCCAGTTGTCAATGGTAATTTTATTTAACAGACATTTTTTTAAAAAACAGAGAAACCTAATGACTTTGACTTTTCTGGATGCCTTTAAATAATACATATTCCCCAAAAAGATATTTCAAGGAAAATGTAGACTCTTTTTGACTTCTGGGTTTTCCTTCTTCCTTTTTGTCCTAGAAGTCTAGGATGTTGAGTCTGAGCCTTCTCCAAAAATTCCAGCACTCAACAATCTTGCCTTACCTCCCAGTTGTAAAGATCTTCATACCATTGAGTATTAAGTTTCATAGTTTCTCATAGTTGTGCAGAGGAAATCTGCAGATCGTTTATCCTCCCAGACTTCCAGACAGTAAAGTCTGCTCTAGGAGTATTTTGCAGTGCCTTTGTAGCGTGCTGTATGTAACACATGTCAAGCACAGAAGCCCTGTGAAAGAGGCAATGCTCACTCTGCTAAACAGCGAATCTGGGGGCTTCACCTTTTGTAAAAGGCTATGACCTGCTCCATACAGGTGTCGTCAATGTTTTATAAGAGGGTTCTCACAGCATCTTCTTATACAGCCTCTTCATGATCAAAAGATTTTGTCTTTTGGAAGAGATATCAAAGAAAATTTACATTTGTATCTCATCAGAAAGTGCCTTGTCAAGTATCTTCAATGACAGCTCCAAAAAGAAACTCCAGGGACCCCTTCTTTAGTTTCTATTCCACAAGCCAACAAGTGACTCTGAAAGTGACAAAACTGTATGCCTATTCTAAGGGAACTTCTAAGTGTGGATTCTCAGAGAGCCTCTAGAAACAGCCCATTATCAAAAGTCAGAGTAGAAAGGTCCTGAGTTCAATTCCCGGCAACCACATGGTGGCTCACAACCATCTGTAATGAGGTCTGGTGCCCTCTTCTGGGCTGCAGACATACACACAGACAGCTTATTAAACATAACAAATAAATAAATAAATAATAAATAATAAATAAATAATAAATAAATAAGAAGGATGTTGTTAAATATTAAAAAAAAAAGTCAGAGTAGGACCCAGGCCTTGATAACAAGCTGAGGACTTCTGACAGTGGACAGGTTCCCCCCAATATATCCAAGACTATTTATTGTCCAGCTCCTGTCTGGAATCATCTCTCTTTCTCCTAGTATTTTTCTCATTTTTTATGTAATTCTAGTTACTATCTGATTATTATGGTGCTTTCCTGTTCTGTTTTCCTTTCTATTGGAATCACTAGATTAGAACACACTCATTCCAAAGCTCATCACAAATGATAAGTACCCGTACTGAGAACTGTTATGTCACAGATACCAAACTTCAAGAGGGATCACTGGTACTTGTAGCTCATGCCATTTCTTCCCACACCTATACAAGGAAACAAACCTTAGACAATTCCACCTATGGCTTAGCTACTATCTCTTACAAAAAAACATAAACAACCAATTATTGTGGTCTATTTACTAGACTTTAGGTAATTCCTTGTTAGAATTCAACAACCTCCCTAAATTATAGACAAAATAGTTAGTACCTATTTTGATACTAATCCAAATGTGGAATCTAGCTTCCTTTATTCCAAGTGTCCCTTCAGGGCAATAGTTTCTGTGCTGTCTGAATACTTTATCTTTTCTTTCTCAGACCAACACCTTCTCTGTGTTAGAAAAAGTATTCTAACACTTCGCCATACATAGGGATCTTAATTCTCTAAATCACCAAGACTGGAGAGCTGGGGAAATAGCTTAGTTGATAAAAGACTTGTATTTCAGGCCCGAAGACTTGGGTTTGATTCCCAGAACCAAGATGAAAATTCAGGTATGCCAGCATAGGCTCGCAATCCTAACACTAGGGAGATGGAGACAGAGACAGAAACAGGTAGATCCCTGGGGCTCGTTCATCACTGGGCCTCACATACTTGATGAATTTCAGACCTTGTTTAAATAAATAGTGTACAGTACCTTTGAAATAACGAACACCCAAGTCTATCTTCTGACCACACATATATAGGAACACACACACACACACACACACACACACACACACACACACACAGAGAGAGAGAGAGAGAGAGAGAGAGAGAGAGAGAGAGAGAGAGAGAGAG
>NC_022013.1:1378362-1397586 GCF_000317375.1 Microtus ochrogaster | reverse complement strand
AGAGAGAGAGAGAGAGAGAGAGAGAGAGAGAGAGAGAGAGAGAGAGAGAGAGATTGAAAAGTCTAACTAAGATAAGACTGCAAAATGAAGCGAATTCTTGATTACACAGGCAAAATGTCTTGAGAAACTGCCATCTTATTTTCTAAGCAAAACTCAGGACACTGTTTCCACTGGTAGGAATTATGCAAATAGAAATGATTATAACAAATTTATCATGATTCTGTTCAGATGGACTTGGTATTACTTCCTTACTCTAGATGTCACAAAGACTTCTACTCGTTGTTGAATTAACTACAAGCAATTTGTATTCCTTATTGAGCAGCTACCATGGTGTATGTTCCAAAGCTAATAACTCTTGTAATGCTTGGGCCTATGTAATGGCAATATCTTAAGGCCTCTCAGGGTTCTTCTCTAAGCTTGGCTCAGGAGGTTGAAGCTCTGAGTTCCAAAGCACCACAGGACAGTGTCAGCTGCTCTAACGTTTGCCACAGGGGCCATCGTTTCTGTTGGAGGCCATGGTATATTATACACATCTGCTCTCGGGATTATTGTCATAGTGATACAGCTGCAAACAAGGCTCATGCAGCAATTGACACTGAGGACAATAAGCAGTGCCCAGAAGATGAGCTCTGATCTCTAGCATTCTATGAGTTACTCAGCCTCTCCTAAGAGAAACAGCCAGAGCAAAAGGGGAAGGAAGAGACTGAACATATAAGTATACAGTGGTCACTCCACATAAAGCAGGAGAACTCTGACTCCGAAATAGTGTGGTAATCAGCTA
Source organism: Microtus ochrogaster (assembly GCF_000317375.1). Taxonomy (NCBI): domain Eukaryota; kingdom Metazoa; phylum Chordata; class Mammalia; order Rodentia; family Cricetidae; genus Microtus; species Microtus ochrogaster. The sequence continues at coordinate 1,396,805 of NC_022013.1, read as the reverse complement.
AGGAAGCCAGAGGACAGAAACCATTGTGGAAAGACAACAATAATCACTGCAGAAGCCATGCCAGATTGGTCATCACTCGGTCAAAGACTTCCCTGTTTATTGCCCCTGCCCCACCACAGAGCCACCAGCAAATGCCCAACACACTTTCTGAACCAATCACACAATTCAGTTCTTTTCTGCTCACTTTCCAGCCATTCATGTCAGAAACTTCTAATTGGTGTGGACCTACAACCGCCTACTTTAACCACGATAAAACCTGTCTTTGAGTCCCTGAAGAATGCAAATGACAGTTATACTTTTCTGTATGGAAAGTTACTCGTGGCTAGTCTCTGTCCTTATCAGGAAGCAGGAAAGCAGAGAGAAAAGACCCTGGCTGATCCCCGAGCAAAAGACACATGGTCAATTTCAGAGGATCATTAAAATTAAAAACGCTATGGGGGCTGCTCTTAGATCTCAGATAGCTTAGCAAAGGATACTGCGCAGTATATTCCACTCTAGGTAAAAGAAACCTTCATAATAGTATGAATTCTAGTTCTAAAATCACCATCTGGGCTCTATAGGAATAACTCAGTGTTAGGAGCATGTACTACTCATACAGGGGACTGTTTCACAACCACCTGTAATTTCAGCTCTGGGGATCTAACTCCCCTTCCTGGCCTCGGAAGACATAGGCACTATATTTATGCACACACACATACATACATACACACACACACACACACACACACTCACAAAGATGCCCACACAAGCACACTCATACACTCACACCCACGCATGCGCAAATGCATGCAAGAGTGTGCACGTACACACATACAAACCTAAAATAAGTATTTAAAAAATTCCACTTAGCTTTCTTTGGAAATACAGGTTATTAAGAAATTGCTTCCCAGTAAAAATGTTGTTTAATTAGCAGGTATTGAGGCATTGGGACTTGGAATTACATGAAAATTGTAGTGTCTGAAAGGTGAATGGACATATCAGACTCATTTGCTACTAAGGACTCATTATAATCTGAATACTTTTTACCTTACTTCTTGGTACAGAAAGGTAAGAAAGGCTCACACAGGCAGAAAATCATCCAATAAAAAACAAATAAATTTAAATATTCATTTATAAAGATTTATGCAACTACTGAGCTGAAAGATATAAATGAGCAAATATGCAGATTCTTTAGGAGAAAATGTGTTGATGAGATATGGGTTTCTGCACTTAAAAAATAAGTCACTCTGATTTGAATAAGACTTAATTTGTTACATTATATTGTAAATGTTTTCCATAGTGAGCTGTGTCTCAAAACTAAAGTGAAAGCCAGCACAGGGGCACAACCATGTGATCTCAGGACTCAGAGGCTGAGGCTGGACGATCACCCCAAGTGCAAAGTCAGCCTGGGCACATAGTTCTCAAGAAATTAATTGAAGAGTAGTCTCTGTAATCTGTGTTGAGTTTTAAAAGTTGCCATCCATGGCAGGTAAGTGTGCTGACAGCATAGCTTCCCTTGTGTTATAGGCTAAAAATTCCATCACTTTTTATTTTTACAACTGAATCACTAATTGCTTTTGTTATATATCAAGAAAAGCACATTATTAAATTTTTCATTTTATTTTTTCTTTTTTCAAATTAAAATATAATTACATCTTTTTCCCCTTCTTTCCTCCAATCCCTTCAATGACCCATCCCTTTCAAATTCATTTATTCTTCTTTTATTAATTTATATATTTATTTTTATAGTTATTTATCCATATATATGCAACTTGTTGAATCCATTTAGTGTTTTTGTATGCATTTATATGTATTTGATTGCAGGGCTTACTGCTTCATATTGGATAACAATCTATGTGGGACATCCATAGGGAAGACTAATTCTCCCACTCTCTACATTCCTTAGTTGCCTGAAGTTCTCTATGTGGGGGTTAGGACTCCATGAGAGTTCTTCCTTTCATGTTACCACATTTTTTGGTGTTGTTCTTGTTCAGGTCTTGTTGAGGTACCCTACTGTTGCGGTATCATGGGTGTAGCTTCCCTGCCTTTCTTAGAAGACAAGATTTCACAGCAGATTGCCTGGTCCCCTGGCTCTTACGATCTTTCCATATCCTCTTCTGTGATGTTTCCAAAATCTTAACTCTAAAAGTTGTGTTATATTATATTATATTATATTATATTATATTATATTATATTATATTATAATATAGCTGTTGGGGCTGGGAACACCACACTTGGTTGTTCTCTGTATTTTGACCAGTAATGGTTTTCTGTAATGTTTGCTGTCTATTGCAAAGAGAAGCTTCTTTGATGAAGGGAGAATTACACTTAATACTAAATACTTAAAAGGATAAGTATTTAGAATCTAATTACTAATTATGCCAACTTAGCTAAACTGGTAGTAGTAGATTCTCCTCCAAGATCAATGACCTCACTAACTCTGGGTAGTCTGCTAGGTTTTCCAGTCACAGGAATGATTTCGTTAATTTTGAAAAAGTATTAAGTCCAATTAGACAGTTTTTGGTTAGTACCCACATGTGAATACCACTATCACACTCTTGGGGCTCACTTGTCATACTGGTTATTGCTATGGTTCATAGTTGTCATGGCAGCATAGGAGTTTCGGATGTCTCCCTCTATAGATAGCTTGCATAGCACCTTTCAATATTATGAAACCTAGTCCTCAGGGAGGAGGCTTTCTTGCCAGAATCAAGTTCTGTGTTTGAATTTTATGATGTTTTAAGCAATAGGGACTTACCTCTAACCTCTGAAAGACAACCAAGGACAATGGCCATAGCCTATACTGTAAAACTGTTCATTTATCTGTGTTAAGAAAGAGATAGCCGAGTGTGAATGAAGGACCTAACACCAAGCCTGACAACTGGAGGGTAATCCGCAGAACAACATGGAAAGGGAGAACCAACTCCTAAAAGTTGTCCTTTGATTGACACATGTACATGTATGTGCGCGTGTGCACACATTCACATGCATGAACAGAAACACACAAAGTTCAAATTTTAAAAATTAAGTTCATTATTAAAAAATCTAGAAATTTTATAATGTGAGGACTAAATCTGTCCCTTTGGGGAAAGGAGGAAGAAAATTCCTCATTTACCTCATTGTCCAAAGTCAAATGTCCATCACACAGAAGAAGAGTCTACAGACATAGGCCTGAACTGGGAAAGTATTGGAGTGATCTATAATTAGACAATCCTAGAACTATCTGAAATAACTGTAAAAAGTCACTCCTTCCAGAGAACAGCTCATAAAAATGTTATGTCTTTGGAAATTGCTGTAGAAACACCAAAGAAGATCATGTTGGCTCCAGACTCTCCAGATTGTAACAGTTGAGCCTGGGGGGGGGGGAATCAAAAGCTAGAGCAAGAAAATTTTCCTACATTTCCTTAGACCTGTGGTGTCTGATGTGGGAATGATTTCTTATTAATAAAGAAACTGCCTAGGCCCATTTCATAGGCCAACCCTTAGGTAGGCGGAGAAAACAGAACAGGATGCTGGGAGAAAGAAGTTGAGTCAGTGAGTCACCATGATTGTCCCACTGTAGACAGATGCAGGTTAAGATCATTCCTGGTAAGCCAGCTTGTGGGCTACACAGATTAATAGAAATGGGTTAGATTAATATGTAAGAGCTAGCCAATAAGAGGCTGAAACTAATGGGTCAGGCAGTGTTTAAAAGAATACAGTTTCCGTGTAATTATTTCGGGACATAAGCTAAACTAGCCATGTGGGCGGCAGGGTGCTGGGGACACAGCCCCGCCACTCTTATTTCAACAGGTGTCACCTCCCTAATGTTGAGACCCTTTAATACACTTTATCAAGATGTAGTGACCCCAATCATAAAAATTGTTTTCATTTGCTACTTCATAAGTGTAATTTCTTTACTGTTATGAGTCATAATGTAAATATCTGATATGTAGAATAACTGACATGCAACCCCAGTGAAAACCTCTTTCAACCCCCAAAGGGGTCATGGCCCACAGATTAAGAACCACTGCCTTAGCCCTTTCAACAGTGAGAGAGAGGCAAGGCTGAACTCACCCATGGTTTTCTCAAGGTTTATCTACTAGAAAAGTAAAAGAAAATGAATCTGGTGTTTCCCACACCATCCCTCTGCTGACAATGAAACTTCAGATATCAGGCCAGTCTCACAACTTTGTTCTGTACACCTTTACATGAGGGATAAGAGTCCTCCACATGTTTAAATATTTTCTACCCATCGCTAAGTGATATAAAGCTGTTGAAAGGGATCTTCTCTACTAAATCCACACTTTCAATAAAATCAAGCAGAATATTGCCATTACTTCCTCATACTTAATTATGATACTGTACAGAAGTTTCAAACTTATGGGCCAAAAACCATCTAAGGAATAAGAAAATGGAGGTTTAGAGTGCATCCTGCACTCACCAAGGTCTAGGAATGGTACCCTGTGGTTTGTATTCAACAAACTCCAATGTAAATCTTACACATGTCTTTCAGAACCATTGTTAATACTACTCAAACCATTGCCAGAAAGAGACAAGCTGAGATTTTTGTCTTGCTTATCCTTAATAACAAATAAACATTTGCTGCCTACTTAGACAAGTGAATTATTAAACATAAAAATTACTTGAAGTATAAAGCAAATAAGCATCAATGATCATTTTTCACCATTTATACTTTATAATCTATGATCAGTTGAGTTTTATTTTAAATTAGGTTTATGTGAGACCATTGGTCCCCTGGAACTAAAGTTATAGGTGGTTATGACCACACAAAGTGGGTTTTGGGAAAAGAACTCAGGTCTTCAACAAAAGCAGCAAACATTCTTTGAGCTGAGCTATCTCTACAGCCCCAGTTTTGTTTCATATCGCATCTTTCTGTTCAGAGCTAAGAGTCCCTAGTTAGTCTAAATCCAGACATAACTCCTTGTTCCTGCCACGATGGGCTTGGTTCAGGACTCTGGACAGTGGCCACCTTTCATTATTGACAAAATACAGCAGTCAAAATAATGATAGCAATTAAATGAAAGGTGATTTATTGCCACAGGAGCCTGAAGTATAAAGTCCTGTTATCTGTGTTTCTTATGAAGAAATAGAAGGCAGAGAAAATGAATCATTCCCTCACTCCCAGAAAGAAGAAAATCCATTAGCTTGATTCATAACTCCAGTCCACACTGCCTCTGCCACTGTAGAACAGAAAGGCAACACATAAAAGAGTCATCTCCAGATATTGAATATTGGTCTCAAAAGAAGACATTATGCAAAGTTTTAATGACAAGAAGCTCTTTCTAGAAAATCAAATAAACAATTTTTAATGATGCTCTCTTACACACATGAAATCATGATACAGAAGTTACTGGAAAGAGGGTGCAGAACTTAAGAGCTCATATTACTCTTGCATAGGGCACAATATTGTAACACAGCATACACGTAGGATATCCCCAACCATAAATGTACTTCCAGCTTGAGGAGACTAACACCCTCATTTCCTTTGTGAACACCTGCACTGACATATACATAGACACACACACACACACATACAACTAAAAAACTTTTTAAACTCTTAAGATAAGAGGACAATGTCAAAATGCTTTGAGACAATAATCCATTTTCAAACAAAGAGTCAAAAAATCTAAATAAGAGAAACAAAAATAAATTATGGTTGCGATGAACTGAGAAACTGGAAATAATTCAAGCAGAATTTTGAAAGCAAGATCACATGGTTTGAATGGAGTGAAATGAACAAGAAGGTCAAGATTTAACTCTGAAAATATCTATTCAGCAAAATCTAAAGATTGACTCTGTGGTCTCAGTAGGACAGTTACATGTATATGCCTTCTGTGGCTGTGTATGGGAAGGCCTTCTTCTAGGATGGAAAATTCAGCTAATGAACCAACTGAAGTAAGCAAAGTTGCTGATAAAAATTGCATAGGCTTCTTTGAATACTGAACACATATGTGCAAACACAGACACAAACACATAAATAAAAACAAAATAAATATTTAAACAGCATCTTAATGAGTAACAAGGAAAATTTGAAAATATTCAATAATCAAAATGCTTATGGTTAGACAGAAAAAAAGAGTAGCAACAATTATAACACTATATAATGAATGTTATAAAACCCAGATGTAAGATAATGTCCTGGGACATCTGCTCCTTACCAGGATTTATGAACATTGAGTTTCTACTACAGAAAAGTGGTCACTCATACATCTTTGTCCCCTATAAACTTTGCTGTTTATTATAAACTGTCTATTGTGCCTTGATCCAAACTTTCAAACTAATCAACATGTGCTCTCCAAACACATACCATTGAACAAAACAAATAAAACTGAAAACATCAAAAGATGGGATGACATAGCTTTCTAAATCAGAAAAAGTGATTCCCTCCTTATTTGGGTGATTCATTAATGAAGTTACAATTTACACAGAATTTTAAGTAGGACTTTTCTGTCTAGGAAATCATCCTTAAACTCAAGGTTGAAACGTGCTATTTATAACCTTTTAAAATCCTCTACGCCATACTTAAATAGAATATGTCCAATTCACCAAGTCCAGAGACCCTCTGAAGTAAGATAAATATTCATTCTAAAACGTTATGACTTATATTTAGCCTTGAGGGGTCTACCTGAACTGAGTACGAAGATAGCACAGACTAAAGAAAGAGAGAGAACTTGGAAGGCGGTGGCTTTACACGTGTTTTTAATTATAAGCATGTTCCATGAACCACTGTAATAGACAGAGGGCAGTCACTGGTCACACCTGCAGAGCCAAAGGGAAATTGTTCAGGATTTTTAAATGAACGGAACACCAAGTACAAGTAGGCATCAGCACAATTCAAAAGAAAAGCCCTGGCCAAAAGAAAACATGAGACATTTGGTGTGAGCCCATACGCTGAGCAATATAGGATACCAGGAGATAGAGAGAGAAGTTAGGCTCTAGCAATAAGGGAGTGACTAGGAATGTGTACGGTTTAAGAAAAAAATATGAAGGAAGTTGATTTTCCTTTTATAGACAAATTGGGATTTTCCACAATCAGAAGGAAAGAACTTAAGATTTTTCTTCCTTAATCAGGATGGTTATTAAAGCAAAATTTGAACAAAAGAGTACCAACCTTTTCTTGCACCCAGTCATAATCAGAATCTAGAAACAAAACTTTTAAATGGATATTATCCCTGCAAGAGGAAAGGTCCAGCGAGGTAGAGGAAAACGCTCTTACTTTCAGTATATGACTTTGTTGTTCTATAAGGGAGCCTAGGGAACACTGAGCATCGTGGACTCTTTGGGGATGGGCACTCCGTCATCTCCATCTCTCTCACAATATCTTGCTCATAACTTGGGGCATGAATATAGATACAGTCATTGTCACTGATGTTTAATAGAATAAATAAAGGATAAGAGTCAGTTTCATTTTTTCCTACTGAAATCAGTGGCCCCTATAGCCAGTCTAGCCCGGCATCTCATTGATTAGCAGAATACATGATTCAGTGTAGATGTATGAAGTAGGTGGTAGGTAGCCATTTAACTGACGGAATGCAATGAGTTGTAAAAGCTGTCCTGGATCTCTCATCCTGCTTTGTGTGTGTGTGTCTGTGTGTGTGTCTGTGTGTGTATGCAGATGTGCAAGCGTGGATATGCATGTGTGAGTGGAGAGGTCAAATGTCAACCTTGGATATTGTTCCTCAGGTCACCATCCACCCTGTCTGCTTGGTTACCCCACAAGATCTCTCTTTTACCTGGAAATTGCTGATTCAGCAAGGCTGACTGGCCACTGAGCCCCCAGGGATTCATCTGTCTCTACTTCTACAACAATCAGAAACCCTCCTTTCTCCTAATACCAAGAGAGACTCCTCAAGTCTCCCAATTTAGTTCATGGAGACATAGCTCCAGCTTTGAAAGAGGGATATGTGACGTCCCTTCTGTTTTTTCAAATGAAAGGTCCAAGTTTACAACTTGTGCTTGTTTACAGAAAGGCTTCTGCATGCAACTGTCCTGTCTATTTGGAGAGCACACCATGTGTCTGGCTCTGGAAGACTGCTCCCAGTTTAGCCAAAGGATTTAAACCCACTCTTCCATGTTGGTCTCTCTCCACTTCACTACACTTGATGAATAGTTGACGGTGGAAGATATTTTTCATGTGACTGACTTATGGCTGCCTTCCCAGAATCCCTTTAAGTATAGAATAACGCAGTTAGGGTAAATGTACATATACACAGACTGTAATTTAGTCCAATTATTATAATATACCTAACTTTTTCCTTCAAAGCAGGTGATGAAGCAGAGAGACTCTTCAAGGTTTCTATCTTTCCTACAAAATATAAAACCCTAGTTAGGGTATAAAGAGATGGCTCAGTGGTAAAGGGTGCTTGCTGGTTTTGCTCAGACTCTGAACTTCATTCCTGTACGCAAATAGGGTCCCTCACAACTGCCTGAAACTGATACTTCAGGGAAGCTGGTGCTATCTGTTGACTTCTGCAGGTACCTTCATGAATTTGGGCACATGCAAACATGCATGCGTGCACACACATGCACATGCATGCACATTAGCACACACACACATATAAAATTCCATCTTCTCTACCTACTATCCCATATTTCTACCAAAAAAATGTACCATAGGAGAATCCTCTGTTAATAGGGAATAAATATTATCCTGGACTCCCTCTCATGAAGGTTCCTTTCTCAAACTGCCTATTAAGCAATTGCAGAAATAATTTCTTTCTTTGAGTGTGAATTTAGAGACAAAAACTCCCCGAAGGGGGAAGCTTGAAATTGGACTGGAGCTACCAAAAGTTAAGGGAAGGTTTATTGGAATGAATTTCTCAGCTGCTGCACTGTTCCTTGTTAGCATAAAATCCCAAGGTGGCTTTTGAGAATATTATAAATGTGGCGACTCCCTCCCAGAAACACACATATCGACAAGGAATGTGTATATTGCAGGTGCCTCACACAGCCCTATTCATGAGATTTCTAGAGAACATCTGGGTCTCAGTTTAAACTCCTGCTCCAAATTTTGCTTTTTTTAAAAAAAAATCCCCTGTATTCATTAAAGTAGAAGAAGGAAAAGAGGAAAAAGAAAAAGAGGCGGAAGGATAAGAAGACGAGGAAAAGAAGTTCTTAAGGTGTTAAAAGAAAGTACTATACACTCTTTAGACCTGATCCGGCCTGTAATTCCAGAAAGTTGCAGAGCATTGAAAGACCATGGGTACACAGCATTTTCTTTCATTCATTGGGCATCTCTCTGTTGTATGATGATGAGGTCGTGACTGAGTTTAGTGTGAAGGGTGTTCTTTTGACCTAACACATAGTTCATAAGCACACATACACAGTGGAATGCAGTGTGATAAGTGTCAAGGTGGGCAAAGGCAGTGTGGGAAAACCAAGCGTTGTGGAGAGTAGGGAGTGGCTCAGAACAAGAACAGGTCTCCATCTAGAAACCAATGCCCAGCGTGAATCATGAAGTAACAGAAGGAAGCCACAAGAAAGAGGGAAAAGTGGGCTACCGTGTATTACAATGATATGGGGGTCAGAAAGAATACATTGCTTTCCAAAAACGGCAAGTAATGCTATGGCTAGGTCACTGGAAGTGGTAAGAGAGAAGGATGGAAGAGTAGGCAATGGTAACTCTTTGGATAGCCTTGTAAACTGTACTGAGAACCTGGACTTATACTGAAGGGAAAAAAAGCCACTAAAGGACTTCAAGAAGAGTTATGACATCAAGTTATCAATTTAAAAATGTCATTTGTGAATGCAAATATGCTTAATTGCTTGATTGACTAATGGTTCTAAGATTTCATAGAAGAGGTGTCAATCATTCTAAGTCTGGAAGCTTCCAAAGCAAAGAGTAACATGAGCCTGTTGGCACCACTAGCTTTATAAATATGGCAGCATTTAACTTTGCTGAAAGTCGTTTGAGATATATTACATAATGACTACATTTCCAAGGTGGCAAGAGGTTTTTGAAATACAGTGAACTTGATTTTCCATTGTTGATAACAAATCACTACAAAGTTCTTGGCTTAAAACACCACAAATTCATTCTTTTACAGGAGGTCAGAAATTTGACACAAGTCTCATTCAGCTATAGCCAACGTGTTGGCTGGGCTATATCCTTTCTAAGTGTTTGATAGAATAATTTGTTTCCTTGCCTTTCCTCGCTTCTAGAGGACATCGCAAATCTTAGCACATTCCCCTCCCCCATCTGCAAAGCCAGCAAGTGGAGTCTCTTTCCAGATTTTCTTCGATGTCATTAGCTGGTGAAAATTCCACACTTTGAAATATCTCTTGATTAGATTGGGTGCATCTGGATAAACCCAAACAACCCCCTTCTGTAGTGTGTACTCTTAACCACATCTACAGTGGAAACCAGCATCTTTGAGGCTCAATGAATCAGGTAAGGACAACTTGTGGTGGTGAGTAGCAAGGAGAAGGTTTTCTTGCTACCAAAAAGGGTTTAACATCTTTGCCTGCCTTCATCTGTATTACTGAACCAGGGATACTTCACCAACAAAATGTAGTATACTTTGATCTGTTCTGAAGTGTCATTAACTCGAAACACAGGCTGAGACTACACAGAGAGAATCTAGAGATGAGTGACCAGCCACCCAGTGGGACACCCCACTCTCTAAGTCCTTCATACAGGGGATCAAAACCCCAGGCTCCTCCCCCATCTGCCTTAGATTATCTAGCCAGTCAGCAGGCAAGCTTCCTGCAGGTAGGGTACTCCAACACCCCATCCCATCTGTCGGACCCTGTAAGTTTCAAGTCCCACTCTGCCCCCCAATCTTCTATCCCCTCTGCCCTCAGAGGAACTCTGAAACACAGGCTGCAGCTACACAGGGTGGAATGTCATTAACTCGTCAGGCACCTAAAGAGCTCAGCAAAAGGTCTAATTCTGCTAAACAAATCCCTTATTTTAAGAATATCAGATGCTTTCCGTCATTGGTTGAGGAATGTGTTAAGTTTGAATGTGTTCTCAGTACATCAAACACGATTCAAAATGGGCAATCAGAGAAAGGAGCTAGTGCCTGGCAGATCAGACGAACGAAGACAGGAATCTGAGCAGATGCAAGCTGAAGGAAAGGCAAGGCCTGATGAAGAACTTTGACAGTGAGTGACAGGACTCCCCTGAGACTAGGACAAGATTTAAAGATGAAAACAGTATCAGGGCCGGGCGATGGTGGTGCACGCCTTTAATCCCAGCACTCGGGAGGCAGAGGCAGGCGGATCTCTGTGAGTTCGAGACCAGCCTGGTCTACAGAGCTACTTCCAGGACAGGCTCCAAAGCCACAGAGAAACCCTGTCTCGAAAAACCAAAAAAAAAAAAAAAAAGAAAGAAAGAAAGAAAGAAAGAAAGAAAGAAAGAAAGAAAGAAAGAAAGAAAGAAAACAGTATTAGGAAAGTGAAAAATTGTAAAATGCAAATATACACGTGCTTAAAATAGGTTGGAATGATCTCGAAATTTTGTCAGTAGTTTTCTATCTACCGTCTGTGTTCTCAGGACAAAGTTATATACGATTTTTAAAATACTTATTTTATTATTTTTGGCTGTGTGTGCATGAATGCACACACATGTGTAGATGATACCCATGGAGGCTGAAAGAGAGTTTGGAATCCCCCAGAGCTGAAGTTCCAAGTGGTTTTAATTGAGCTGCTGTGAGTGCGGGGAACAAAGCTTGGGTTCTCTGTAAAATAGGATATGTTGTTAACCACTGAACCAACTCTCCAACACCATATGTTCCTGGTTTTATAAATCAATAGCTTATTGTCTGAAGCAGAACTAAATCAATAATTATAGCTGTAGTTTACAAAGTCTCCTACTTACTAGTATTATCTAAAGACAAGTTTTCAGAATCCAGAATTCTCTGTCTTTGGCTTTCACCATTTTAGAAAGCTACATGTTTCCAGCACAGCCCCATATGCTTCTGAATACATTGTTTTTCAACATTCACTTCAAGGATACAGGAACCAAGAACATATATTAATCAAACATTATACATCAATATCCCACATCTACCCAAGATATATTTATTTTGAATGCCCACAGTCTGATCAGATTCCAAATTCATTATCGGTTCAACTTTAAAGTTTTTTAGACTTTGCTATGCTATCTTGACATTCAGACTGTGATTTGTACCAATTTTAAGATAAATTGAAGACATTCTTCTTTGAGAGATGAGATGCCTGTGGAGGCATTGAGGTCATGATAACGCGAGAGAGTTTGATCTATGGACGATTGTGTACTGGGTGCCAAGAGGAGGCCGATGTGTTAGGTGAAAGTAGAAGGCAAGCTCTTCAGATCCCAGATGCAGCGGTTCAGTGGCGTAAAGGATTCTGTAGTGCCCAAGGTGGCTCAGGCTGTTGTTGACTCGTGCTAGAAGAACAGCACTATTCTAATTCTGCTCTCATGCGGTGAAAAGTACTCTTTCCAAGGGGAGCTTAGAGGAAGAAAGAGCTTGCTTCATCACTTCCAAGGCACAGTGCATCCCTGAGAGAAGTTAGGACATGAACTCCAACAACAAGCTGAAGCGGAAAGAAGAGAGGGGGTTGCTGGTTGGCTTATTCTTTGACTTGCTCACAGATTCAAGATTACATAGTTGTCATATACAATGTAGGACCACTTGTCTACTAATGGTGCCATGCGCAGTAGATAGGATCCTCTTATACAAATTACTAACCCAATCAATCTCCCACAGACATGTCATCGGGCCAACCAGCAATTCCTGAATCTAGGCTTTTCTCTCAGATGGCACTAGGCTATATCAAATTGATGGTAAAACTAATTAGGACATAGACAGTACAAAAGTTCTTTAGGAGGTCTACTAGTTGGAGATCATGTGACCTGAACAGATACATGCTATCCATTCTTCAGTAATTAGCCAGCTCTGAGGTGTGGATGTACCAAAGGTTGTCTCATTGACATAGAAAGCCATCCATCAGGAAAGGAGAGATTTGGGAAATACATCTAGCTCTGTATCTGTTAAAAGTCATGGGGACTTGCCATGAGCAAATGAAACAATCATGTGTTTGGAAACTGGGAAAACAATCTTGAAGGAAAAATCTGGAGAGAAGGAGAGAAAGTTAGAAGGACATTGTGTGTCTCTTGGTCCAGTCTAACACATATGGCCTTCCAGTACACTCAAAGCATACAAGAATCTAGAGAAATGTTTGTAAAGTCTGGGCTCTGACTTGAAGGAAATGAAGAATCTAGAGAAAGGTTTGTAAAGTCTGGGCTCCAACTTGAAGCAAATGACAATGAGAAGATGTGCAAAGGGTGGGAGCAGAGGACCCAACCTTGAACCACTTCAGGCAAGTTTGTTATAGGAAACTGAGAAAAAGGAAAACTGTGCTCATGAAATGTTGCTATATACATTGTGTATTCCCACAGACATCAGTGATCTGGTGTTCATATACGTTCTTTTATGCCTTTCTAAAGAACATGGCTCTTGGAGGAAAAAACCTTGGGTCTCACATCTTGTACTAAATGGAGAAGAAAAAAAACTTTTTGTGTAGATATATTTGTACATGTGGCCTGGAAGTACCTGGTTCTGGGAAGCTTCTGGGTCTACTAACAGATACCAGTAGATATCTGAATGCCTGTTAGAGGAGATGAGAGGAACATGGGATCTTCCAGTGTTTCATTGATACAAACTGGCATGCTTCAAAACTCCTTTTCAAGTAACATCTTGATATGACCATCACGGGAGTTACAATAGGAGGATTGGAAAGCAGGAAGAACAAAGTGATGAGTCAGAATGCTGTCATGCAGAGAAGAACCATACACAGTATCATTGAAAGGGGATATGGTTTTGCATTTATAGCCAGTCCCTACCCTTAGTATGGACTGTTCACAGACTGAGTGGAGGGGGATGTCAGTGACTGTCTATGTTGCCCAGACCCATGGAACTTTCAAGGGTTTCTGGATGTTTTACTCATTCTTCCTATCAGTGACAATGTCTAAGCCCTTCCTGTATTAGTGCCTCAAGCAGCCAACCAAACCATCTGAAGAAAGAAGGACAAAAGTGTTTTGACCCAGACTGAGGATACAGTTCACTGTGATGGAGAAGGCATGGTTTCCAGAACATAGATCAGCTGCTCACACGGCATCTGAAGTCAGGAAGCAGAGAGATGGATGCTGGGACTCAGCTCCCTTTCTCCTTTTTATTCAGTCCAGGCCCCCAGCTCGTGGATGGTGCTGCCCATATTCTAGGATGGTCTTCACACCTAAATTAAATCCACCTAAAGAACTGCTCACAGACATATCCAGAGTTTGTCTTCTACATGATTCTAAGGCCTACCAGGTTCATAATATTAACCATTGCATACCATCAAACTCAGTACTGTTATTTAAAAATTAAGATAAAATATACCTATATAAAACATAAAGGTGGGCTTATTTAAAGAATAGCATAAATAGGATATATTATGTATATTTTTGCATGTAAGTTTGCATGTTCACCTGTGTTTATATGAGTGTGTATGTATGTAAGTACACATTTGTGTGTGTGTGTGTGTGTGTGTGTGTGTGTGTGTGTGTGTAGACCAGAAGAGAACTTGGGTCGTTTTGCTTGGGCACAAGTCATATTTTCTGAGACTGAGTCTCTCATTGGCCTGGAACTCACAAAGTAGACTAAACTGTTAGATCAGTGAGCTCCAGAGAGTCACCTTTCTCTGCCTTCTTGGTGCTGGAATTACGAGTGCATAACACCACGCCTGGCTTTATGATGTGGTTTCTGAGACCTGAATTCAGGATCCTGTGCTTGCTTGGCAAGCATTTTGCTGACTGAGCAACCTCCACAGCCTGGATAAACCATACTGTAAGAGGTAACATTTGTATTGTACACCCTGTTTGTGCATAGTCCCAAGTATCATCGGGCGCTTCTAAGAGCTCTCCATTTAGATGGGGGACTGCGGCACAGTGGGTGCTATAGTTTGAACATTTCTGTTCTGGTTTCATCCTCTTGCTTTGATAAATACCAAGACCAAAGGAAACTTGGGGAAGGAAAGTATTGATTTAGTTTATAGTGTCTAAGTCACAATCCATCGGCGAGCCAAGTCAGGGCAGAAATTGGAAAAAAAAAAAAAAAAAAAACAAGCAGAAACCATGGAAGATGCTGCTTGCTGCTCCATGCAGGCTTATACCTTGCTAGATTCTATAGCCTGTCCAAAAATGGCCCTGCTCATGATAGACTGAGTCTTCACATCAATCAACAATCCAAACAATTCCTCCTCCCAACCTGGCCCTAGACCAGTCCAATCTGCATCATGGTTCAATTAAGACGCCCCCAGATGACTGTGGGCTGTGTCATCTTGATGACTAAAGCTAACTAGGGCACTGTTCTCCAAAGTTCACAATAACACTTGATCCCCTTTGTGAAGTGGTAAACCCTTCAGGAGAGTTTCCCGGTGCTAAGGGCTCTACCTTGGCAAACAATTTTACCATTAGAAAAGAGGCTCCTGGGGTGCTTGACCATTTGAAGATCGGGTTCCTCCCTTTTTGTTCCTTCTGCGCTGTGAGGCTAGATAGTGAGTGACATTACAGAAACTCTCCAGACAGTGGTTCCGGCCTTCTAAATTCCCAAGCTCTAGAAGATACTTAACTATGGCAGCATGAATGAATGAAGACAGAAATTGGCCTTTGCGGGGCCAGGAAAGTTGATCAGCAGGCAGGAATGCTCACTGCCAAGCAGTGATGCCTGCAGTTCAGTCCTTGGAACTCACAGTGAAAGGAGATAACAGACTCCCAAATGATGTCCCATGACTGCCACACTTGTGCTGTGGCATGTGTGCATCTATGCACCTCTCTTACACACACAATGAAATAAGATAAATGTTAAAAATAAGAAATTGGCATTTAGAGGGGCTGGAGAAATGGCTCAGTGGTTAAGAGCATTGCCTGCTCTTCCAAAGGTCCTGAGTTCAATTCCCAGCAACCACATGGTGGCTCACAACCATCTGTAATGAGGTCTGGTGCCCTCTTCTGGCCTTCAGGCATACACACAGATAGAATAGTGTATACATAATAAATAAATAAATATTTTAAAAAAAGAAAGAAATTGGCATTTAGAAATGGGGTACTGCTGTTATTAACCTAAAATAACTGAGGCCTCTTGGGAGGCTGGATCTGAGAGGGCTACTCCCAGGTAGGTTCAGAAAAGCCAAACTGTAGGGAGAGCCTTGGTCATCGTGGTAATGCAGTTGGAATCATAATGCGAGAAGCAATTTGGACAGAAAAGCTCTTTCTGCAGGACTGAAGAGATGCTTTGGCAGTTAAGAGCAGAAATGGCTCTTGCAGAGGATCTGAGTTAGGTTTCCACATTGAGTGGCTTAGCAGTACCTGTAACTCCAGCTCTAGGGGATCTGACATGCTCTCCTGGATTCTGGAGGCACCTGCACTCGCATGCACATATCCCATTGCATGCTTGTATACATGCTGTCAAAAACAGAAACGAGAGGAGGAGGAGGG
Organism: Microtus ochrogaster; assembly: GCF_000317375.1. NCBI lineage: Eukaryota > Metazoa > Chordata > Mammalia > Rodentia > Cricetidae > Microtus > Microtus ochrogaster. Next base: position 1,380,361 of record NC_022013.1, on the reverse strand, counting down.
AAATGAAGGGGGATTTCTGGAGAGCTTGGGTATAAATGAGGGTGTTACCATAAACTGAAAGGCTGGCTAACCTTGTTACTATCTTGCAAAGAAGTTGGCTGAATTGATCTTGCAGTGCTTCAGGCCCGACAGGACTTCAGAGTGATGACTCAGAACGTCTGGCAGCAGATATCGCTGAGCAAATTGTTGAAGATATGGTATGTCTCTTCATGACTGCTCACAGGGAAATTCAGGGAGAGAAAAACAAATCACAGATGGAACGTGTAATCAAAAGGGAGGCAGAACTTAAAGAGCTGGGAAAGTCTCAGGCTGTAAAGAATAAGAAAATTGTTATGGGGAACATTCAAAGGGCAAGGCAGAAGCTATGTGTTATCTGTCAAAATAATAGAAGAATAACACTAACGGTATTCGGGAATTGCTAGGTGCTGTCCCTCCCAACTCAAAGTCACAGTACCAAGTCTTTGTGGGAGAAAAATCTTGAAGAAGACCCTGACAATCATAGGGTCTCACCAGTCACTGCCGCGAGTTACCTGAGGTATCTACCCCCTACATTTTGTCACAATTGTCCTTGGCCATCTTGGTGTGAATCCAATGGGCCCAGATGTCGAATAAGATTCAGTGTGTACCTGACAGAAATTACAAGCAGAGAATCTGGGCAGATATGTGGACATTAAAAAGCAGAGTATAAGCCGCAAGGCCAGTGAGGCCTCCAGACAGATATCCAACGGTCTAGGAAGCCTTGGGGTCTAGGCAGATAAGTGTTAGGACCACCTAAGGGTCAGATCACCACAAACTGCCCCTGTGAGGACACTCCTCAGCATAATCATGGGGGCAGGGCCACTCTCAAGATCCCAGATCCATAACACTAACAACGTAAATCCAGCTTCAGCCTAGAAGAGCCTGTAGTGGTTAATATTGACTACCAATTATCAGGATTTAAAATTCCATAGGAGAGAAGCGCTAAGGATGTCTATGAGGGAATTACCTGTTGAAAGCAGTGAGACCCCAGATCCTGAATTTCTTGTAATCCCCTGATTTGAGTGCCTACAGCTGCTCTGAGCATGAGACCTTCGGGAGTTCCTGTTGGCAGGAGAGTGGTTTCTGGTGGGTTTGGCTGGGGCGTGGCTATCTCTATATAATCTGCCCCTGAACACAATAAAGGGGGCATTCTTGGGGAATTCAAGTATGACCCGTGTCGCTGTCTTTCTGTCTGTGTGTGTTTGTGTATTTTAACCTGTAGTCCCCTTGCCCGAAGCTCGCGAACTGGGTGCCAGCGCACAGAGCACAGACACGGGGGTGCAGTGCGCGACAATTACCAGGTTGGGTTCACTGAGGAAGGAATATCCACCCTGAATGTGAATGGCGACATCCCACTGGCTGGCATCTGGACTGTAATAAAAGGGAAAAGCAAGCTGAGACGCGTCATTCCCATTTTTCTGCTTCCTGACTGGGTAAGCCATGAGAGCAGACGCGTCATGCTGCTGCCATCTTCCGTCCCCACCATCATGAACTGTACCCTCAAACTGTGAACCAAAATCAGTCATTATTTCTTCCATAATCTGCTTTATTTTTATCAAGGGCTTTATGATAGTCACAGGGAAACTCACTAATACAAAAATATAAGCAAATGATTGCAAGCCATGTGAGTGTGTGGATTGTACCATCAAACTATGAGGTCTGGGTTCCTCAAAATTTCAAGCCCAGGCCCCACTCCAGTGTCTCTGGGCCGTGGTTCACAGAGTCCTAATGGATAAGTCTGAACCTTTAAGGTGTAATGAATTTCATAGTGTTTTCCCTTCCTTCTTTCCTAGCTCTCTTTGTTGGAGTGGGCATGTCTATCAGACACCTATCTCATCATTACATTTTTTTCTTTTACTTTCGAGATTGTAATAAAATTACATAATTCCTTTCTTTACTCCTTCTAAACCATCCTATATAGTTCTACTTGCCTTCTTTCAAATCTTTGGCATCTTTTTATAACTAATTATTGGTACATGCA
>NC_022013.1:1362872-1378262 GCF_000317375.1 Microtus ochrogaster | reverse complement strand
AGAGAGAGAGAGAGAGAGAGAGAGGGAGGGAGAGATTATAAATACAACTGTTCAGTATGCATAATATTACACATATTTGAATTTTTAGGACTGACTGTTTGGCACTAGACAACCAATTGGTATTCTCTTCTATGGAGAAGACTGTATCTACCTCTCAGAATTCCTTAGCTACCATTGCTTCTTTGTGTAGGGTTAAGTCCTCATGGGCTTCCCCTTGTCCATTTGAGCATGCCTGTTGTTCTTATTCAGCTCATATTTAGGGAGTCATGTCGGTGATACCTTACGGCTGCAGTGTCTGCATTACTAGGAGACACCATCTCACAGTCAAGTCACTGATCCTCTGGCTCTTACAATCTTTCCACTCCCTCTTCCACAATGATCCCTAAGTCTTCAGTGTGGGGGTTGTTTTGTACATGTATCTATTGGGACTGGGCTCCATAACCCTGTGTTTTGATTGTTTGTGGTATCCTGCAATGTTCTCCATGTGTTGAAAAGAGAGGTGTCTTTGATGGATGCTGAGGACTGTACTTACATAAGTACAAGGACAAATACTTGGAGTAGTATTCGGGTTTACGCTGGTTTAGTGAAGTGATAGCTGTAGGTTCTCTTCCATAGTCCATGACTTCACTAGCCCAGAGGAGCTGGTAAGGTTTCTAGTAGCAGCTATGGTCTCTCCTCTTGTTGAGCAGGTCTTAAGTCCGATTGGTTGACCCTCCAAAAGTAGAAAAGAATCCCCTATTTTTGAAGACACCATACATCGTGACCCAAGTTTCTTGAGGTAAAACTGGCTCGAATGACCCCTTGCTGAGGACTAGCTTTTATGGTACCAGACAGCACCACGTAAACTTCCAAAGGAGGGAAGCAATCACCAGTCCACCCCAGCTGTGACACATGAACCATGAACAATACCAGGCTGTGAACCATAACAACAGCCAGCATAGCATGGTAACTCTAAGGAGTCCTCAGACCATGCTGGTAACCAGCATTTCTCTGTATGGCTCGCATAACCTGCTTTATTTCACAAGCTCACTACTAGAAGGGCAACTTTCCTCATGATGAAATGTCTCACCCATGCCTGGTGAATATTTACATGGAGCTTTGGGTTTGTACTTCAAGATCAATGTGAAATGAGTTAGTATTTGGGGGGATTTTGAAATAGAATGGATGAAATGTATGTATGTATGTATGTATAATATGTGAAAACATGAATTTGGAGGTCTAGAGAATAAATGCTTTGATTTGCATCTTAATGTCCTTGGGGTTGGAATTACTATCATTGTGAAATGTCCACAGAGAGTGGGTTGTCAACTTTTACCATTCCCCTGACTCCACCAGTGAGAATCCAACAAGAGACACTATCTTTGGGCCAGATACACATCCTCATTTACTAAATATGTTAAATCCTCTATTTGAGTTTCCAGTTCTATAGAACTATAAGAAACTTCTGTTGTTATAAAGGTAATTCGTTACTAGCAAGAACAACTTAAGAGAGTGTAAATTGGTAACCCAAGTAAGGTCATACAAGAGATCAACACTAGATCTTAGATTTATACACCACGTTAGTGTGGCTGTGCCATCCTGGTCCTAACCTCTGTGATACAGTCTAATTATGTTCCTGCCATGCTGAGCAGGATGGTATTAGATAATTATTTTGAAGTATGTTGTGCATTTTGGGAAAGGTTAATCCTTAATGATGACTATGCAGCAGAGTCTCACCCAGTCTTCTTAGTAATTATGTCTGAGCAAAGTATCATTATATCTTTCTACTTAACATAGCTGATGAGGATCTCTGCAAGAACAGGGCGAGGGCCAGTGTGGCCACTTTCTTATCCCTCCTTGTGGATTTGACATTGACTCCACCCCTAATTCATGAGTTCTTTATAGAAATCCATTTAATATGCCTCACCTAAGCCAAGAGGGGAAGTTTAAAGAGAACCACTGATTCCCGAGTACACTCCCCCTGCCCAGGCAGCCTTTGCCTCACTACATCACATTGAGTGGATCCTAAACCACCTTCAGTTGCCACTCGGCTCCTTGGTGCTCTGCAGGTCTTGTGTAGAACATGAAGGGCTGATTGTCACGAGGTCCAGCGGGGTAGCTGCTGTAAAGCTTGCAAATCATCTTTTTGAAGACATGCATTAGGCTAAAATTCTGGGATGTTTGTCACACTAGAAAAGATGATCCCCTGCATTAGGAATATGTGTGCTTTGCTTTGGAGACCATTTCTTTAACAGTGTCCAAAGTCAAATCGCCCGGTTACTCATATAAGCATCAACGAGGTTGCTGTGCAAATGAGAATGCCTCGTCTTAAATTCGCTGAGTAAGAGTTTGGAGGCGGAGTTTAGGCAATCTCCATTTTTGATGATTTCTGGTCTGAGTATGTAGCCCGTGTGGTAGAGGGCTTGCCTAGCAAGCTCAGAGCTCTGCTTCTCATCCCCAGCACCAGGTAAGCCAGCTGTGGTGGTACAAGCCTGTAATCCTAGCACTTCTGCAGGAGGCCCAGAAGTCCACAATAATCCTTGGCGCCATAAAGCTCTGTTTCAAAGCCATGTGTATTTGATCGTTCTTCGGACGTCTTCTACTTCCCCGTGGTGGAAGCAGTTCCTCCAGTGCTGGCCGGCCCTGTAATCAGCACTAGTCCCCAGAGTCCCATGAGCCCTTCATGGGCACTTCAGCACTTGTCATCTAACATGGATCATATGTGACACACATTAAACTCGCTTTCCAACGCATCTGTGGGGTGTTTCTGGTGGAGGTAGGATTTGAATCCGTGAATCCAGGAAGCAATCACCCTCAACTGTTTGGTTAAGCTTCATCCATCCACTGAGAGATAATTCAGGAAAGAAAGCAAGGACTTCTCCCCTTTTTGAACTCCTCTATGATTCTGAGACTGTTATTTGTACCACTGCTTCCCTGAGCTCTTGGGGCTTTGAACTCAGTCTAAACTACAGCACCAGTTGTCAAGGGTCTAATCTTATATATGGAGCATAATTGAGCTTATACAATTTTGTAATTGTATAAGTCAATCTTTCATAAGAACTGTGTGTCTGTCTGTGTGTGTGTGTGAAAGAGAGAGAGAGACAGAGACAGAGAGACAGAGAGATTTTCTTTGAAAAAACTACTGGTTTTGATTCTCTGAAGAAACCGAGTTATATTGATACTTTATAACAGCTGAATAACAAGAGAATGGTCAAGTATAGTAACTCCCTTTCCTCCTGTCCTATCTTGGGAATCCATTTGGATGGTTCCTTTAAAAGACTCAGATAGAGTTGATATAAATGCACATGGCCTAGCAGATAGACTAGTTTGTTTTTTTCTCGCAATATGCATAGTCCCTGATCTGGTAGCAAGCTACAGTGGATCACCAAGTCAGTGAGCAGTTTTTATCTCACATGATATCTGGTTAATTCAGGGTGGTGATGGTGCTCTCTGGACGAGAGTTCTGAAACTGAATTGGGCACAGAGCTCCAGATATTATTGGTTATTTACATCTCTGTGGAAACAACATAGAGAAGCAGTAGCTAAGATAGAAATGTGGCGACACAAGGTAGATGCCGTGATATAGCATCAAAATATATTCATTTCTAAAGGCATAAAGAGTGAGTACAGATCCTGTTTGTCTTTCTGAGTCTGGGTTACCTCACTCAGGATTTTTTTTTTTTTTGGTTCCATCAATTTCCTACAAATTTCATGATGTCTTTTCATGATGTCTTTTTTGTTTAATGCTTGAGTCAAAGCATGTGAAGAAATCAAGCTGGTCCTCACATGCAAGTTCCATCTTACTGGCCAGCTTTCATGGTGCTAAAAAGCGCTATGAATGCTACCATAGTAGAAAACTAATTATTAATCTTAGCCAGCTGCAAACCTTGTGAGTACAATGACTGACTTAATGAGGTGAGACCGTTGGTGCCACAGTGGCAAAAATTAGTAACCAGACACTTTCTGATTGAACTTAAGGCTGTTCTGCAAGATATAACCCATATTGAATACTATTTTCAAGACCAAGAACCTATGACTACGCAGGTCATAAAACACTTCGGGAGATCTTACTATTATTATTCTGCCAAATGGATGTAGTACCAAACCAACTTCTGATGACATCATTATATCCTACACCAGAGAAGCTTCTTTTGTGAGGAGATGGTAATTATCAGAGACCAACAACTGGTGCAAACATTGAGAGACTGTGGTTTGTTCAACCCTAAATGACATATCTGTAACACAATCCCTCTTCCAAAGTCTCAGCAATCTGGATCAGGCTTTTTTAATGGTGGGACACCAATCAGCTTCCAAATCATGATACTGAGACTTATTAGTTTGGAATGCTTGCCCCAGTGTAGGTTCATTTCTGGCTATCTCTTTTAAATAAAAATAACCTGTTTCTCTTTATCTATCTTTTGCCTTGGGGCTTTTGATCTTTCTTCCCTCTGTATATCATACTTTCAATGATTCTTTTTTTAAGTGCCTTTAATATCATTTTTTATTTATTTTACTTTTCTTTCTTAAAAGAAAACATTATCTTTTTTCATTTACATACCAATCCCAGTTCCATCTCCCTACCCTCCTCCATTTCCTCCACCTCTCACCCCTGCCCACGCTCAGGCTCATTGCTTTGGGGAAGGTCCATTGCCTTCCCTACCATATCTAAGCTGAGCAAAGTACACATCTAAAGAGAGTAGGTCCTCTAAAAAGCAGTATAAATCCTGGTGCCACTGCCAGTGGCCCCACAGTCTGCCCCAGCCATACAATTGTCACCCACATTCAAAGGGACTAGTTTGCTGTTTCCTTCCTGTCCGCTGGAGTTGGTGAGCTCTCATTAGATCAGGTAAACTATTTCAGTGGGTGTCCCTATCGTGGTCTTGACCTCTTTGATCATATTCTCATTCCTTTCACTTTTCAACTGGACTTTGGGAGCTCAGTCCAGTGCTCCGCGTGGGTTTCTGCCTCTGTTTCCATCAGTTTCTAGATGAAGGTTCTATGGTGACATTTAAGATATTCATCAATCTGACTACAGGGCAAGGCCAGTTCAGGAACCCTCTCCTCTATTGCCTGGGCTCTTAGCTGGGATCATCTTTGTGGATTCCTGGGAATTTCTCTAGTGTCAGGATTCTTTCTAGTCCCATAATGATTTCCTCAATCAAGATATCTCTTTCCTTGCTCTCATCTCTGTCCTTCCTCCATCTTGACTATCTCATTCATCAAGTGCTCCTCCCCCTCCCCTTCTCCCTTCCTCTTCCTCTCCCACCCTCCCTTTCCCCCCACCCCATGCTCTCAATTTTGTCAGGCGATCTTGTCTATTTCTCCTTTCCAAGTGGATCTATGTATGCTTTTCTTTGTCTGGCTGGCTGGTGGTTGCCTGGCTTCTAGCCCAGGCATGTCCCTCTCTTTCTCCCTCATTCTCTGCTCTCTCCTTTCATCTTTCTTCGCTCCTGAACCTAGATCCATCCTACTATTTATTCTCTTCCTCCCCACCAGCTCCACCTATCCCTCTCCTGCCTAGCTATTGGCCATTCAACTCCTTCTTAAATCAATCAGGTGCCCCAGGCAGGCAGGGAGAAACAGCAACACATCTTTACATAGTCAAACAGATGCAGCATAAACAAATGTAACACATCTTTGCCTATTTAAAATAATATTCCATAACAGTGATCATTGCTAAATGGGAGACAAAAAGATTGTAAGAGCGATAGGAAGTAAACAGAAGGGAAGCAGCGCAAATGACAGCATGCACTTGTGACAGCATGCATGGGACCTGCAAAGCTCAAGCCGCACAGAACCGCCGCCCTGGAGAAGAGAGGTGGGCGTGTTTCCTCCCCCAGCTCCGAGGCTGTTAGCAATCAAGCTATAGATGGGAAAAAAAGGAGAGCCATTAGTAAGAGTGTGTAATCTTTTTAATTAAAGTTAATTACATCAATCTCCTTCCTTTTTCTTCCTTCCAACGCTTTCTATGCTGCCCCTCACTGCCCCTCACATTCCTGCTTTATTCTTTTATTTTTTCTTATTTCCTATATGTAGAAATATATAACTATAACATGGTGAATCCATTTCATGTGGCTTGTAATTACGTTGACTTTAGAACTGACCGTATTGAACTGGGTAAGCAGTTAGGGGCTCGTCCCTGGAGGTGACTAGTCGTTTCTCTCTCCATATCCCTTAGCAGCACCCCTTGGAGTCATCTGAAGTTCTCCATCTAGGGTGGTGCCTGTGAGATCCCCTCTTTCCACAGTAGCAGAAGCTTGACTAAATCCGAAGGGTTTGTAGACATTGATGCCAGAATAACCCATAGATATTTGGTTTTAAAGTCTAAAGCTTAGAAAGAAGATACTTTTTAAAGATAAATATTTGAACTTATCAACTGCTAGATGGTAGTTAAAATCACAGGTATAGGCAGTTTGGGTGGGTTATACAGGAGATAGACAAAAAGAAGGGGGTTTAGAAAAACATTTCACTATGTAGAATACTTCTGGAATTTCATGTCAGATTGTTCTACATATTGCACTTGAGAAAATTTATATTCATAATTCTAGAAAGCAAGAATGGAGCTGAGGAGATGCCTCAGTGAGTAGGTAAAGTTATTGCTGCATAAACAAAAGAATCTGAGTTTCGATCCCCAGAAATCATGTAAAAATCCAGGCATAGTAGATGTTCTTGTAATCCAGTGCAGTGGGATAAGGACAGCTCTCCATTATGGAGAGATCCTAACTCCTCAAAAACTAAAAAGATTAAGAAGCATTTAAGGGGACAGCCCCACTTCAACCTCTCCTCGTGTCATTTGTGACCTCCTGATTGGACCTTCTGTACAGATGTATACCACACACAAACACTCACATACACAAATGCCAAGCAAAACAATATATCAAATTATTACAATATAAATATTTTTATTGTGTTATATTAAAATATTAAATATAATATTAAGTATTATTTAACCAAATAATATTAAACTTTATTATTCCTAGGGGAAAACTCTTAGGCTACTAAAGCCCAACATAGCTCTTGTCTTCAGGATGATCATTTAGGAGGAACATACTCTTTTCATTTTAGAACTCTTGGGAATTGTTTCCTCCTTTATGGCTGAGCTACAAAAATCTGGAACCAGAGAACATACAAGGGCTGACCCAACTATGAGTTCTACAGTTACTTCATAATCCATATCTAAACAGATTTAAGAGAAGAGTTCCTCTCTCCATCATTCCTAGACAGTTTCAAAGTCAGAGCGTCTACGGAGATGGTCTTCCCCCAAAGCCCAGGGTACTAGCCTTGAAGGAAGCCCTCCAGACACACCTGCAAGCAAAGATACCTTTCCTAGCATTAAGATTCCTCCCTAGAGTGAAGGCTGCAGATGGTAACTAGTTTCCTTAAGGAAAGATTAAACAACTAATCAGAACAGTTGAGAAGGAGGTACTTACCGTGTAAGCAGGAAAACCTGAGTTTAATCACCCAAACCTACAAATGACAAACGAAACAAAACAACAACAACAAAATAAACAAAATAGTGATGGTGTCACATGCTTGAATTCCCAGTGCAGGGAAGGTGGAGACAGGTGATTCTTGAGACCCACTGACCAGCCTAGCCTCATTGATGAGATCCCAGCGGGTAAGAGACTTACTTTGTCACACACACAAATAAAATGGTGGAAAGAAGTGAGAGATGTATCTTCTGGCTTTCACATGCATCAACACACATGTACGTGTATACACACAGAGAGAAGTGTGTGTGTGTGTGTGTGTGTGTGTGCACATGCACGCAGGTAAATAGATGATGATAATGATGATGATGATGATGAAGAAGATAGATAGATAGATGATAGATAGATGGATGGATGGATAGATAGATAGATAGATAGATAGATAGATAGATAGATAGATAGATAGATAAATAGTGGATAAAGGGATGGATAGATAGATGGGTGGGCAAGTGGGTAGTGGATAAACGGATGTATAGATAGATAGGCTGATAGATAGATAGATAGATAGATAGATAGATAGATAGATAGATAGATAGATAGAATTATATATACATATATCTATACTTCTATACATACACAGAAGACTGTTTTTGCATATACTGTCTTCTGTATATACACAGTTACATGCCGCAGTCACATTTTGTTTGAGAACTCAGAAAAGAAGCTGCGGTGTAAAGGCTAAGGCAAAACAGGAGAGTGAGAAGGTAGATGAAAAACTTTGCTCAATATTAGAAATGTTTTTGTCAGAGAGAGACAACCGTAGCCATCCTTTTCACAGCTGGAACAAAGAAGAGCTTGTAGCCACCCAGCACTCTGCGCTCCCTCTAAACACCCTGCACAGTTCAGAGCCTGCGCACGGATAATTCCCTGCCTGCTTTCCATATGCTGCGACTGTGCTGAGGGCTCCTTTGTCACACTTAGCAGGCAGCTCCCTGGTGCTTCCCGTGTGTTTGCATTGTGCTGTCTGACAGAGCTTGTCTGCACAGCAGCACAGACCTTGTTACAAGCCCCGAGGGCTGAATGCAGTAGCTAGATGGGAGGGAAAGGGCTGGGCAACTAAGGGAAACCAGGCAGTGAGGAATCCACAGGCTTCTAACCTCCCCCCAGCTCCAGCTCCTCATTGTGGTTACCTGTAGGCAATGGCTTGTACCCAAACAGGTTCTATGCAGACCTGGCCTTGGGTTTTGTAGCTATACTGTGAAGCATAGAACTGGCTGTCAGTCAATCCAATTCTGGGTCTTTCTGCGGACATGTGTGTATTAAATTGGTTGGAATCTGAACTCTGTATTTTTGTTCACAAGAAGATGAACTGTTCTTGCAACAAATACACTCAATAATCAAGTAATTGACATTAAATTTATATAGATTTCTATTGATAGAAAAATACAATAATTCTTCTGACTCATAAATCTTTGGAAGCTAGAAAAGCCTCTACTTGCCCCACCTTTAGGAAACATCAGCTGGCATGAGTCACCTGTCCTGCCATTTATGCAAAGGAAAAAGACAGCCTCAGACCCTCTTACAGGCAACACCTCATGGACAATGCTCATCATGACATCACCTTCAAAGTGAGGAAGTTAATTTCCAAAATGAATCACCCACCTAACAGAAAGACACTTGACTTTCTCTTCCTCTGAGTTGGGGCTGACAAAGGGACCCCGGCATGAAACGCCATCATAACATATTTCAGGCATAGCTGTTCTGCTCTTAATGGGATTTGAAGAAAGACAGTTCAATCCTATGTGTTATCTGAAGGCTTGAAAGGAGTCTTTAATAATTAGAATACTCATTACCTGCCCCCTCCAGAAGTTCCCATTTTAATTTTCACTTGCCTTTTGTGTTAGAAGGAGGAAAAAAATACAAAGCGTCAGACAGATCAGAATAGCTCTCTTCCTAAGCAAGCTCTGTCTGTCACGATAATGACACCTCCTTAAATATATGTTGCCTTGTTCCCCCTAAACAAATAATGTTAATAAAACTCTGTTCATCTCAGTGAGATTGAGTTCCCATAAACTTGTCTTGCTACTCACTTGGTCTAATACTAGCTAGTGAGTTTCTCCCAAGCCTTAGGGCATGTTCACAGAGCTATGTTCTTTACCAGCATCTACCTTTTAGGACACAAACTTTAACACAGAAAGCTGAAAATTCCAAAAGCAGAGACACACAATGTTGTCCTCACATCTGCTCCCTACTTTTCTCACTGTGGGACCAACACGTCACAAGAAGCAGTTTTAGAGCCAGTATGATGGTGTAGCAGGTAATGGCACTTGCAATGCACGCATGTACAGTAGCTCTTGATTCTGTGATCCCATGGAAGATGGAAGGAGAGAACTAACTCCACAAGTTGTTCACTGCCCTCCACCTGTATACCCACACACAAATATGCAAGCACACACAGAATAATAAACATTTGAGTTAATAATAAAAAGCTAAAAGGAAAAAGCAATTTGAGAGAGAGAGAGAGAAAAAGCAAGAAAGAGAGAACTTACTTTGCCCTGCAGTTTGTGGGCTTGTAACAAGGTGCCAAGAGGGTGCAGAAGTTAATGTGGCTCTATTGCTGGGCATCAATCAACTTGTGTTTCTCTGATCTTCTCTTCCTCTAGTATTTACTAGGACCAACTCCCATAAAACAGATGTGCTTGGAACAAGGTGACTGCTTCTGAGAAATTCAGAGTAAAATGAATTAGTCCTCAACTCAATACTCTTTATAAAGTGATGATTCTCCTGGTGCTGTGCTTGCTTGCTAGGCATGAAGCCCTGAATTCAGTCCCCAATATGGCATAATGGCATAAATTAGTTCTGATATCACATACCAGCTATCCTAGCACTTGCGAGGAGGAGGAGCAAAAGTTCAAGATCATCTGAAGCTGTAACCTGAGTTTAAGGCCAGTCCGGGCTACGTGAGAGCCTAACTAAAAACTAGTTATTATAATATAAACCCTTAATGTATGAAAGCCCTACAGAATTAATACATAAATAATATCTCAGCTACCTTAAGAGCATGAATTACAGCTATTCATTTGTACCTATTTCTTTGTCATCAGACTGTCATATTTTCAATACACCTTAAACCCAATAAAGTATTATTGTACATTGTGTTCTGCGTGCTAATTTAGATTTGTCCACATGGTCAGCCTGGGAGGTCACTGGAAAAGTCAGAACCCAGGACAGAGACAGAATACAGGCTGACTGAAAATGAGGAGGATGCCCCGTTTCTTCTTTACACATCATATTTCATCCTCCAGGCACTAAATTTAAACAGTGAGGACAGTAGAAGCATATTCTTCAGTTTCCCACGGCTGGCCTAGAGAGGCAGCCCGGCGTGTAAAGGACTTGGTATGCAAATATGTTGATCTGAATATGGATAACTAAGTAGAAACCATAGAAAAGTCAGGCAGGCTGTTGCGCATCTGCAACCACTGTCTTGCAGGTGTGGAGCAGGTACCAGAGGAGCCCAAGGGCTTGCTGGCCAGATAAGACGGCTGAAACTAGGAGGTTCAGGTTTAGTGAAAATCTGTGTTGGAGAGTGAAGTGAAGGGCGATAGAGGGAGACACCTGACTTTGATCTCTGAGTTCCGCACATGCATGCACAAGAAGCATATCCATACATATATGCACGCACACACACACACACTTTCCCAGTGCCTCCTCTCTTTCAGAAAGTAATTATGTTATCCTGGGGAGAGATTTACATACACAGAACTCCACGGGCCAAGTTTCTCACAGGAAACAAACAAACAAAACACTCAGTGTCTCATTAGCAGAAATTACCTACACTACATATATGCCCCTGTCTTAGTTAGGGTTTCTAGTGCTGGGATGAAACACCATGACCAAAAACAAGTCGGGGAGGAAAGCCTTTCTTCGACTTACACTCATACATTGTAGTCCGCCATTGAAGGAAGTCAGGACAGGAACTCAAGCAGGGTAGAAACCGGGAGACAAGAGCTGATGCCGAGGTCATGGGGCCTTCTTCTTTTACAGAACCCAGGACCACTATCCCAGGGATGACACCGCCCACAATAGACTGGGCTCTCCCCTTATAAAACACTAATTAAGAAAATGTTCCACAATCAGATTTTATGAAGACATTTTCTCATTTGAGTCTCCCCCTTTTAGATAACTCTAGCCCATATCAAGTTGACATGCACTAGCCAACACATGTCCAGCCCCTTGCACGCTCCCAGAGGTGGGGGAGGGTCTGGATCTCCTTCTGGAACACAAGTCGGAGGCATGGCCCAGTTTTCTTAATATCACTCACTAATCTGTCAAGTCACAGGTCGGGGCCGTTTGGGGAGTGCTGAGAGAGACCCTTTATAGAGTCAGAGAACCTTGTAAAGATAAGCAGCTGGAGTTCTCTCCTGTCTCCAGGCTCTTCTTCCTTTTATTGAACTTTTTGGTGAGCTGGCCCTTAGGATTGCAATGACAAAATATTTTGGAGTCGCTATCATGTCAGAACAAATGACTTTTAAAACATTTTCATACTTTGGGGCATCCCTGTAAGCCAAGAAAAAAATGAAAAACACAAGCTTCATTTTTACAAAGGGCCTTCAGCTGGACTTCTTACTTATAATTTCTCTTCACATTTTCTTTTACTACTGTCCCTTCAAAAGGTGAAATTATTTGGCTGGGACCGGTCACAGAGGTGGTTGTGCCATAATTTCCTGTGCTTATAAATTGGTCCATTTACTCTTCCAGTAGCCAGGATGCTGGTTAAGTTGGAATTATTCTGGGGAGACTGGGGCTGCCTGAAGCCACTTGACTTTCTTAGTACCCACAGCATCAGAGACCAGTTCCGTTTGTCCTTACATTGTGAAGACATATTTGGAATTTCCCACTGTCTGTGGCATGTGGCTTAGTATATGCTCCAGCCAAGGTGGGACTGTATGATCACTTATGATGTTGTCAAGTAACAATACTACAATTGCAGTGCAAGTTTCAGCAAATATAGAGGGAACTTTGAGATAGGAAGTGGTCTGCATTAGGGTCCAGGGATGTGGCTCACTTAGGGTTGCTCAGTGTGTACGGAGCCCTATCCCAAGCGATCCGTAAACACGGGCCATGGCAGCACACACCAGAGTCCCTGAATCTAGGATAATAGAAGAACATTAGTTTAAATAAAAGGATGCATATTTTCATTTTTAAACATATGATAGCACAGTGTATGCATGGATTTTCGTATGGAGAAATTCCAGTCACAGATACACACTTGCCCATACATGCAGATGTTTTCTGTGAAACCGTGTGAGAAATGTGAGGGTACAGTAGACACAGCAAAAGCTAGGCTTATTTTTCTCATATTTACTTTGGAAAGTCTTGAACCTCATCCTAGGTACTTGTGATTATCCATTAAAAAATAAAGTAGTGTGGCTGGAGAAATGGTTCCGTGGTTAAAAGTGCTTGCTATTCTTATAGAAGACTCAAGATCAGTTCCTAGCATCCACATTGGCAGCTCACAATTGCCTGTGACTTCAAGCCCTTGGCATTCAACACCTTCATCTGGACTTTGAGGGCATCTGCACACACCTGTGCTCATGTACTCACACAGACACTCATATGCATAAACACTAAAAATGAAGAAGTGACTATGACAGGATTAGCTCAAATGATAGGTAGGTTTACCTGATGTTCACAGTGGTATCACGTGCTTGCAATCTCAGCACTGAGGTAAAGGCAGGATGAGAAGTCTAAGGTCATCCACAACTTCTTAAGAAGTTCAAGGCCATCCTGAATGACATGATGTCATATGAGGCCACTTGTTTGTTCCTGGCTGCTCAGCCTGGAAATAACCACACAGAAACTATATTATTTAAATCACTGTTTGGCCCATTAGCTCTAGCTTCTTATTGGCTAACTTTTATAATTAAGTTAACCCATTTCTATTATCTTATATTTTACCAGGAGGCTCATGGCCTGCCATCAAGGTTTCAGCTAGTGGCTTGCATCTTTCTCCTCTGGCAGCTCCGTGGTGTCTCTCTGAACTTTACCTTCCTTCTCTCAGCATTCAGCTTAGTTTTCCCCACCTATCTCTGTCCTGACCTGTGCAGACCTAAGACAATTTCTTTATTAAGCAATGGTATTTACAACATACAGAGGGGTATCCACATCACCAGTTTTGAAAATTTTCCTGCCTCTGAAAATGGTCTGTCAGTTACTCTAGGCCTTCTTCAAAGTTGGTTGCTCCAACTTTGTGAATGAGACTTTGGGCAATTGCCCAAGTAGCCAGTTGTCTCTGTCATTTTTTTGTACATTTTGGAAGATGTTTGATTGCATTTCCTGCTTACTCAAGTAATATTTTCTCCCTTATGAAGTCTTTGATGAAGTTGAAGAATAGTTATAGTTTTCCTTAGTTATGACAAAAGATAAAGTAGATATAATATGGTAACTATAATTATTGTTTGATACCTGTTTTGTTATATGTAATTTTACTATTCTAAAGTTAAAACCTTCCTTTTTATTTAAACAGAAAAGGGGAGGTAATATGGGATTTCCCTCTGTATGCTGTGAATACCACTGGTAAATAAAGAGACTGCCTTGGCCTGTTAATAGGGCAGAACTTAGTTAGGTAGGGAAAAACAAAACTGAATGCTGGGAGAAAGAAGGCAGAGTCAGAGAGAAGCCATGTAGCCCCACCATAGACAGAACTTTACCCAGTAAGCTACAGCCTTATGGCAATCCACAGATTAATGGAGATGAGTTAATTTAAGATATGAGTTAGAAAAAAAATATACTTAAGCTATTGGCTAGACAGTATTGAAAATAATATGGTTTCTGTGTGATTATTTCAGGAGTCTGGGCAATGGGAAACAAACAAGTGGCTTCCTATTACAAAAAAATTGGTGCCAATATGGCCCAACTAAAATCCACTTAAAACCTGAGAGAGTTTGGGAAGGAATTCTAGAGAAAAAAAATACCTAAGCACAGATTAATGCCATGGCTCCTTTAAGAGAGGTTTTCCTGATTCAGCAGTAGCAGAAAAAAAAAGCCTCACAGTTTTGAAATGGCAGCTTTCTGGGCCATTCTTCCAGTGCAAACTCTGGCTCTTTCAGGAGGCCAAGCACTTAAATGGTTAAATTAAGGGTTTGTGGGCAGTGTGCTACAAGTAACTTGGTAGCAGCATGGGCCAAATAGTTATCAGAGTTGAGGTAGTAAAGATGGCTCCCACCTGGCAGTCTCAGAGGCAGTAAACAGACTTCTGCCATGTTGGACTGGGCAGAGCAAGCAGGCAGGGATATATTTGCCCTAGCAATGCCACTGTTTAGGTTTCTAAGAAGCACTTAGCATTTTAAGAAGCAGTCCTGGACAGTAAAAGAATTACAGATAATGCAATAAGGAAGATTCAGAAATAAGATAACTCTAAATTGGTCACAGTGTTGGATAAATGTACTTAGGCTTGGGAAAGAGAAGAAAAAGAGTATAGAGAGTTATAAAAAGAAGTAAATTGTTTTTTAAAAAAATAAAACAAAGTCTTTAAAGAGACAGAGTAAACTTGTAGAAAAAGTGTGGGGTCCACAGGGCTACCCCTCCTCCTGGGGTTCATCTTAAGGACAGTTTCTGGCTAAACATTTTGCTAAAGTTTCTGGCAAAACATCTTGTTTGTTCCTGTGCTTCCTCTGGCCGCATTGGTAGTTAGCTTAGGGGTTTTGCTTACTTTAGAACCTGATAATTTCCCACATTCCTAGTGGAATTTCTATTGTACATCAGCTAGGTATATAAGGTTTTTCCTAAGCTTAAATAAACAGCCTTCAGCATTTTCTCCTCACAAATGACCCGCATCTCTTACATGTTCCTTTAATCTCCAGGCCCTTGTCTGTCTCCCATTTCCCTCCCCCTCCCTCATCAGCTCGAAGAGCAATCAGGGTTCCCTGCCCTGTGGGAAGTCCAAGGACCACCCACCTCCATCCAGGTCTAGTAAGGTGAG
>NC_022013.1:1360753-1362706 GCF_000317375.1 Microtus ochrogaster | reverse complement strand
ATAGAACATCCCCATTGTCTCAGTGTGTGGGTGCACCCCTAGTGGTCCTGAGTTTCTTGCTCATCCTCTCTCTCCTTCTGCTCCTGATTTGGACCTTGAGATTTCTGTCCGGTGCTCCTATGTGGGTCTCTGAAGAGGACACAAATTTGGGGACTAAGTAGATGTGGGAAAATATAGCAGAAGTTAAGGGAAGAAATCAAGATAAAAACACATTGCATTGCAAGGAATTCTCAAAAAAACTTTACTAAAAGTAGTAAAAATTATAACATAAATAAATATAATTTCATATAAAATTGTAAACCAATTGATGTCAGTTGGTTTTGAAGTGCAGAGAGATTCTGAGAGTTTCTTATTCTGCAGATGAAAGCTCAAGACTCTAGGATGAATGGGGACTGAGCAAATGGAAGATGGGAGGTTGCAGAGCTCTTGAGGAATGATTCTGAAAGAGATGGTACTAGTACAGCATCCGTTCCTCCACATGAATGCTGACCTCTGAGGAGGAACAAGGGGTTGGAGTACCTCACAGCAGTGGGGTAAAGCACAATCAACATCAAGAAAAGTTCATGGACAAGTAAGGCATTCATTCAGGTCAAATGCAGAAAACAAAGTACTTGTGGATGGGTGGCATGAAGAGCTCAGACAAGCAGTGATACATTCTCATTTCAGTAGCTAAGCAAACTATAATAAATTCTCCATGTGAGTACCAGACAAAGATCTTTTTTCCTGTAAGATTTCAATCATTAGTACCCATCGGTTCCCAAGCCACGTGAAGCAAAGAAGATGCTGCTTCACAATAAAAGCTCGAATTTCAAATCATAAAGGCCAAGGCTTGAATTCTAATTCTGATAGTTTATTATTTTATCTTTATTTTTAGTTAAGTGTGTATATGAGTGTCTCTGTGTAGGCTTGTGCATGTGAGTGTGATGCTCATGTGGGCCAGGGGAGAGCATCAGATCCCCTGGAGCTGGAGTGAGTGGCTTGAGTCACCTTGCCAGTGGTTATGTGTCACCTAATGTAGATGCTTGGAATTGAGTTCCTGTCATCTGCAAGAGCATCGAGCCATCTCCCAGTTCTGAGCTACTTTCTTGATAGGCAACTTTGGGGAGATGGCTTGATACCTAAGAATCTCAGTTTTCTAATCTATAAAAATGCACATACTGTAGCTACCTATAATGATGAGATGGACAGTGTGTGTGTGTGTGTGTGTGTGTGTGTGTGTGTGTGTGTGTGTGTGTGTAAGGGGCAGAGGTCTCATAATTATGCTAGCATGTCAGAAAGCACAGTGAAAGGTGATCATTGTGTCTTTCATTATAACACATAAAAATAGCCATGAGGGATGAGAACTATTAGGAAGTGATCTTTAATTTATCACCAATGAAAGAGATAAACTCATAAAGAATAAAATAAAACAGAACAAATGGCTAAGCATCAACTATGCTTGTGAACATAAATGTGCCTTCTCTTGTTTTATGGAGCCCATGATTGTCTCTGATGGCTGGGTTATTCAGATAAATGCACCATGTTAAGAGAAGCACTATTCTATGGAAATTAATCATTAAAACCCAAGCCAGATGTGGCAGTGGGATGACAATTGTTTAATTTGATCTGCTTATCTCCTTGTCTCTGTTCCATCTGTCAAGGCCACGGCTGAGATGAGCTTCAGGAGTTGGGGGTAGATTTCCAGAAGAGCCAAGTCAACCCTGGACAATGATAGACTAACACATGCAGATTGGCTACAGTGTCTGAATGGTTTGGATGTGAAAATGTGTTCTTTCCTCATTATCCTAGTTGGCCAAGTAGAACAAGAGCTAACACCAAGAACAGGGTTAGACCCTACACTGCAAAATTGATACGTCATTCTTAAAAAATGAGTCAAGCCGGGCAGTGGTGGCGCACGCCTTTAATCCCAGCACTCGGGAGGCAGAGGCAGGCGGATCTCTGTGAGTTCGAGAC
>NC_022013.1:1348939-1360653 GCF_000317375.1 Microtus ochrogaster | reverse complement strand
GAGCTAGTTCCAGGACAGGCTCCAAAACCACAGAGAAACCCTGTCTCGAAAAACCAAAAAAAAAAAAAAAAGAGTCAAAACCAGATAATGAAGCATAAAGGGCCTGGGTGGTGCTCTTCTGGATTGACTAGAGGAAGGTCGTGTTAGGTACTTTTATACACAGAGCCAAAAACAAGCAGGTACTTGGTACTCTGGACACAGATGGAGAAACAAGAAGCTATTAGTGTAATCAGCTGTTGGAGGAAGTGTGATGGTTAATTTTGATAACCTAGAACAATCTAGAATTACCTGGGGAAAGAATCTCAGTGAGAGATTGGCTTGTGGACATGACTGTTTTAATTAGGTTATTGATGCAACCCAATTACGTTATTGATAAGACCTAGCCCACTGTTGGTGGCACCATCCCATAGGCAGAAGGTCTTGAACTGGACTGGAGTAGAGAAATCAAGCTGACAGCACACATATGTTCTCTCATTTCTCTCTGCTCTTGCCTCCTAGATGTGTTGTGACTAGCTATAGCAAGTTCTAGCCTTGATTTTTCCACAAAAATGCTCTATAACCTGAGATTTAAGATAGATAAGCCCCTTTTCCCTGTGTTTTATATTAATGGGAGCATTTTATCACAACAGAAATGAAACTAGAATGAAGCTCAGTTGCTGGAGCCTCATCTTATCATCTCACCGCACGACTTTCTGATGGCTTCCTCAGGGATTTCAAGGTATTTCTCGCACAGGAAGAATGTACTCATTCTGAGGATCCTGCGGTGGAGAGGGAAATAAAACAAATCTAGCCCCACTGAGATGATGGCCCTGTCTATGAAGAGCCAGGCTGGTTCTTTATTGAGGAAGGAAGATATGGAGATACCCAGACTGCAGTCCTGTGAAATTCAAACTAAGAGCAGTCTACATGACCCTATGCAGCCTGACCTCTGCCTGCTTCTCTCACGTCTCTTCATGCCACTGGCCACTTTACTCAGGCCAGACACCACCAGCACGTTTCCCGACTGGAATGAACCCATACCCATATCAGAGCTCCAGTTTGGCTGTTCTTCCTGTACTTCTGCTTGTGGTGGTGAAAATGAGAGTCAGCTCAGGAACACCTCCTTAGAGATGCCTCCCAGGGTTGCTTGGAACCTGTATTTTTTTTTCTTTAAATCACTTCTGGTGCTCTTTTCTCTTTAAAGACTATGATGATTCATATAGACTGTCAGCTCTACATGCCTAGAATCACCTGGGGAGACTAATCTCTTGGCAAACCTATGAGGGAGTTTCTAGATCCAGTCATAAAAATGGGGAGCCCATGGGCATGGAAAGGCAGCTGAGCAGTTAAAAGCATATACTGCTTTTCCAGAGGACCCACGTGCAGTTTCCAATACCCATTTAGCTTCTGGGGGCACAGCTTATACAGTGTGCACACAGCGCACAAACATGCACATAAGAAACACACACACACACACACACACACACATATAATAAAAATAAATACTTTAAGTAAAGAGAAGAAGAGAGACCCACCGTAAGTCTGGACAACATCATTCTGTAGGCATGGTTTCTAAAGTCAGTAAGACAATGAAGAGTACCAGCATTCACTTCTCTCTGCTTCCTGACTGTGGATAATGAGAGCAGAAGACTCAGGCTCCTGCAGCATTACCTCCCCTGTCCGGAGGGCCTCTACCCTAAGGGCAAGCCCAATAAACCCTTCTTTCCTTTGCTTGCATTTGTCAAGCATTTTGTCACAAGAGAAGGTGACTAACACAATGACAGACAGCATATAGTGCACAAGAGAAACTGAGGCAAACCGGTCTGACATATGAGTATTCATCTTTCTAAAGGCTGGGTTTCTGGGGAACATAGACTAATTTGTCTTCCTTGCAACCTTGTCTCTGTCCTCTCTATTAACGTTGGACTCCCACCGATTTTTCCTTAGTAGAGTATGAGCATTATGGGTGCTTTGATTGTAACCTCCTGTTAGGATACAAGAGCCCTTCTTGGATTGTATATCAAGTGTAGGGGACCTTTGATGATATAGGCTTAGGTCTCAGTGTGGAAAGATGTGGAGCCTTCTATAACCCAGGCTTGTGTCTCAGTTTTTACTGTTCCTGTGACCCTGGAGCACAGCTCCCACCATACTTCTGGACATCTGTTTCCTAAGGTGAGAGAAGAAAGCTACAAGGGGCTGGAATTTATTTCTCTCTCCCCTTGTCAGACTCTGGGAAAACCTACTTTGGGGCTAGAGTACTGAATGGATCGGCAGTAAAATGCTTGCATTACAAACATAAATATGTGAATTCAAACCCTAGAATGCACACTTTAAAAAGATTTGGTTTCACCAAGGTGTACCTCTAGTCCTAGCATTGGAGAGGCAGAGACAAGTGAATACTTGGGGTTCCATGACCACCAAGCCTAGTGAATTACAGACTTATATCAACAACGAAGTAGAGACAACTGAAAAGTGACATCTGAGGTTGACCTCTTGCCTTTGTATATAAGTATGTACACCCCGGCTTATGTGAGCATGCACACACACACAAAATCTGCCTTCCCTCATGTGGTAAATCACATGCACATGCACGCGCACGCGCACATACCCCTGTCCTGAAGGAGTCCCTCCTCACTCACAAACCTTCCTATAAACGCCCAAAGTCCCTCCTCTGCTACATGTCACACGGGCATCAGCGATCTCACCCAGGCTTTGGGAAAACAGGAAAACAGGAGAATCTGGATGTCACAGAGCGAAGCAATTGTTAA
The DNA here is from genome assembly GCF_000317375.1 of Microtus ochrogaster. Classification (NCBI taxonomy): domain Eukaryota; kingdom Metazoa; phylum Chordata; class Mammalia; order Rodentia; family Cricetidae; genus Microtus; species Microtus ochrogaster. The sequence goes on along the minus strand of NC_022013.1, from coordinate 1,357,906 downwards.
TTTATTTCTTTCTGGTTCTATTTATTTGCAGCTTCGTGTGCAAGATGAATAATGCTTTAAACACATTAGATCGTGCAGCTGGGAGGATGAGAGTTATTATCGGCAATAATGAATATCCCTGCATTTTATAGAACAATTATTGATTGTGTGGGAGAGTGTGGAGCTGAAGGTATGTCTGCCATTAAATAGCCAGTTAAAAACTCCACGAGATTCATTATTGCTCTTTAAATATATATTATGAAAGAAATGGGGTTGCATTTCCCAGGTTATAAAATGAAAGGCATGAAGATGGCAGATTCTCGAGAAGCCTGCACCGTGATGAAAAAGAAAATGAATACTGTGGAGGAAAATATTGGCTGAGATGAGATGAGAAAAGGGCAAGCCAGTTTAAAAATTCAGTAATGCTTCAGCAATTCAAACGTCTAGTACCTTATTAATATTTAGTCATCAGATAAAACTGGATTTTTAAACCTCTATAATTTGAATGGTGATTATACGAACAGAGCAATCCCATTTTGCTTGTGTCCCCATCTGGCTCAGGTATGAGTCTTGTAGGGTCCTAAGCTTCTAATATAGAAGTATGGAGAGAGAGAGAGAGAGAGAGAGAGAGAGAGAGAGAGAGAGAGAGAGAGAGAGGATATATTATAGACATATTTATATATAGATATAGATAGAAACAATATGTGTATATATATATATACATACATATATATTGCATTGTGTGTGTGTATGTGTGTATATGTAGGTGTACATGAACTTGAGGGGGCTAGATGTTGGTGTTTCTTGTCCTCTATATTTCCCCTTCTTAGTTGTTGAGGAAGGGACTCACAGTCAGCTTTTAGCCCACCAGTTGGCTAGACCAACTGGCCAACAAAATCTCAGGTTCTGCTTCTCCCACCGCTATTATTACCAGTTGCATGACACTATATCTGGATTTTTACATGGGTGTTGGAGATCTGAACTCAGGTCTGCATTCTTGCATAGAAAGTGTTTCAGCCACTGAGTCATCTCCACAGCTCACTGATATTAAATCTTTTTTAAAATTATTTCTTTTAGGTAACCACATGATTTTACCCCTTCCCCATTCTCCCACCAAACCTTCCCACATATCCCTCTTTGTTCTCTTTCGAGTGTTTATTCCACTGGGCCTCATTTTGCCAGGGATCCCGGCTCTCTAGCGACCCTGAGTCTTCTGTTCCAACTCAACTCTGGTACAAGGGCAAAATAGTCAAATCAAAGCATTCATCATCGCCATGCTCTGCAAACATACTGGAGTCTTACTGCTTGGCTCACTTCTAGAAGGCATTTCCAATTTTTTCCATGCAATCACAAATTATCTGCTAGGGACAACATAAAAAGGAGACATTTTTTAGTACAGTTTTATTTTTTATTACAGTTTCATTGTAGCAGGCAGGGAATGTAAGAGCCAAACAGGTCACATCATGGTGGCTAGTAAGCAAAGAGAGGGAGAGGAACGGTAGGAATTGGGGATTAGAGACAATACATGATCTAGATTCACCTCTACTAACCTACTTCCTCACGCTAAGTCCTACTTCCTAAAATTTCCAGAACCTTCCAAAATAGCATCATCGACTGGGGACCGAGGCTTTGTACATAAGCCTGTAGGAGACATTTCACAGCTTGCAAGGAGCTGAAAGCAAACACAAAATCTACTTTTCCTAAGTCTCTAAGACCCAAAGTGTATAATATTGGAAGAACTCCCTGCACTCAGGTCAGAGGAGGAACGGTTGCTAGTGACACTTAGTGTGTAGAAGTCAGTTCTCATCTTCATACACTGCAGTGCTCAGGACTAAGCCTTACCACCGAATCTTACCCAGCCCCAAAGGCAGCTTCAAGCCTTAAAGGAAAGAAATCATCAATCCTCTGCTTCTGAGGCATCCTCAGTACACCCCCACGGCTGCTACTGTAGACACGGAAGGACTACTGGGCATCCATGCTGCGAACAAAACTGTCCTGAGTAAAGAAAATGGAATCCATTGCGTCTGTGTCCGGTACCTGTGACCCCGGCCATGGGGTCTAGCAACATGTTATTATAGGACTCTGAAATATTAGGACCATCCAAACACTCGGTATTTCCCTGAGAATTCCCCGTCACCCAGGAACCTGTAACCTAAGCACGCCACTGGGGTTGCTGTCACTTCATACTCCCCATTGCTTGCTCCCCGCTCCTCCATGTCTCTCTTCTGTGGATTCGGGAGTTTGCTCAAAAATCTCACGTGCTCATATCTTCTCCTTGTCTTTTACATCCTTCCCAGCATGCAACAGCTTACCCCCACCACTCCCTTCATGCTTGATTCAAGACTCAGGTCACTTAAGAAAAAAGCTAGACCTTCCACGGATGGGGAGATAGCTCAGAAGTTAAAAACTTTTGCTGCTCTTTCGAAGGACCCAAGTTTGGTTCCCAGCACCAAGTCAGGCAGATCATAACCACCTGTAACTCTAGCCCCAGAAAATTATATATCCTCTTCTGCTCCTAGAAGCATCCACAATATGTGTGTAATCCACAGAAACACATACATATAAAAAAGAAACGTAAAAGGAAGTAAAGGATCCTCCTCAGCCATAGAATTCCTCAAATATCTCATAATACTGCCTCGTTAATATGAATATGCAAAGTCTGTGACCAATCAAGGCTAAAACCACACCGATTAGAGGGACCCCTATAAGTGCTTCTTTCCTGTCAGAACCCCCATTCCACTCATGGACCTAACGCCATAGCCCAAACCAGACCAGATAAGGTACTGTTGTGGAGAAGAAGGAAGAAGGGGGAGGAGAAGAGGAGACAAGGAAAAAGATGGAGAAGAAATTGGAACTTAACAAATCAAAAGCTACACAATTCTGAATAGATTTTACGATGATGGGTCCATTACATACATTCTGAAGCTGGAAGGATGACTCAGGCAGTAATTGCTTATCTTATAATCCTGAGCACCTGAATTTAATCCCCCAAACCTGCATGAAAAATCCGGGTGTGGTGCTGTGTGCTTGCCATCTCAGCCCTGGGGAGGGGAAGACAGGCAGACCCTCAGGATCTGATGGTCAGCAGGACTAGCAAATTGATGAGGTCTGGGTAAAAGTGAGAGATTCTCTCCAAAATAAAGTGGACAGCAGCTAAGGAACAACTTTCCAGCCTGAGGCCTCAACATACATGTTCACACAAATCACAGACATGCATATACATAGAAACACAGAGAGAGAGAGAGGTGGGGGGGAGAGAGAGATTGATTAAAATGTCTGTTCTGAGAGCCTGGAGAGGTGACTCCATGGTTAAGACTACTTGCTGTTCTTCCAGAAGACCCAGATTTGTCTCCCAGCCCCTACTCAGTCAGCTCACAACTCCTGGAACTGCAGTTCTAGGAGGTCTGATTCCCTCTTCTGATTCCCACAGGTACACTTGTGAGCACACACCCCACTGAAAAACACACACAGACATATAATTGAAAAAATAAATAATAATAAATAGTAAATTGGACGATGGAGAAATGGTGTAGGAGTCAAAAGCATTTTGCTTTTGCAGAGGTCCCAAGTTCATTTTCTAGCATCTACAGGGAAACTCACGATCATTCTGACATCCTGTTTTGACCTCTACAGACATCAGGCACATAATTGGTGAGCACATATACATGAAGGAAAAACACTCACGCACAGAAATAAAATAAATGAAATATTTAAAAATAAATCCTTTAAGAAGAGGATATTCTGAGAAGGTGGAACTCTTTAACCTTGCTGATGCATGGAAAAACAGCACCCTTGGTTGGGTTGGTGATTGCTAGACGTGTTTGCTCTGTGAATGATAGGACTTTATATCAAAAGGTAAACCAGGACAACCAGAGAACAGAGCCTTAAATAATGTGTGGAGGTGGTAACCTAAAAGATATCTGGATCCTATGCAAACCTCAAGTCAGAAATTATAGATCTCTCTCCTTTTCCCATAAAACATACCCCACAATAGAATATTTCACCTCTCATCTAAAAACATCTCTCTTGTCCTCGCCTCTGCCTCATAAATAACAGTAGTGAAAGAGAAAAATTAAGTTGGTACCCATATTGTCTGAGATGTGATTCAGAAGACAATTACTTTCTATAACAGTTTCCAGATCAAAACGGTATAACGTTTTCTCATGACTTAGGTCAAGGAGCCAAGTGTCACAACTCGAATAATGTTGTAAGATGAAGTGTTCCTTGCAGCACATAGCTCTGTAAGGTGATGCAGAACTGTGGAAATACTGGCATCGTGTAAGGCATTAGCTCACCAAGAACAGTCAGCAGTTAAGATAACAAGAAGCAGGGGTTGAGGAAACATGGCTGTAGCTGCTGTGCAATGCTCAGAGCTGCCTGGAGCCTTGTGGGTTTTACACTCAGTATTCAGTTCTCCATGAGCTGATTCTGGGTTGACCTGTGCATTGCAGAGAGGGAGAGGGGATTGGAAAAGACCTCACTTTATATACAGTGAAAATTGACTTTAAGAAAAGGAATTTAATAAAATTAAACATGATTAATTTTGAGCAAATAAATGGCAGACACAAAATATACTTAAGCATCTTGTTACAACATGGAAACAGACATGTGAACTAATATCTACTATTTGGTATTCTAAACTGTAGACTTAGCACAGAGTAGGAAGTGAGATTCTTGGACACAGGGTGGAGATGGTTGGGAAAGCTCACCAAGAAAGCTGTTTTAGTTGGCTTTCCGTTATGACAAAATACCCAACAAAGGCAACCAAAGGAAGGAGGTATGTTTTTCTTTGCTTGCTTGTTTGCTTGCTTGTTTTCTTGTTTACTTGCTTGCTTGCTTGTTTGTTTGCTTGCTTGCTTATATACAGGCTTGCTAACTTGCTTACATGCATGCGTGCATGCTTGCTTGCTTGCTTGTTTTTGTTCACAAATCAAGGTGATACAGACCATCATGGGACGGAAGCCATGGCGGCATGAGCATGAAACAACTGGTTCACTGAATCCACAGTCAGGAAGCAGAGAGAGATAAATCATGGTGCTTAGTTTGCCTTCTTCTCTCTCTTCAGCCTGATACCCTAGCCCATGAAATGGTGCCACTCTTATTCAGGGTGGGTGTTCCCATCTCAAAAGCTAACTAAAGACTCCCTGACATGTCTATAGGTTTGTCTCCAGGTAATTCTAGATCCCGTTAGGCTGACAATCAACCTTAAACACACAACAACAAAGCAGTGTAAAACACAATTCCCCTTAGGCATAGAAAAATTTAGCATGTTATACAAGGGCAAGTTATAAGGGTACTAATAGAAATAAATACTTGACAGGAAATAATAGACATCCAGTGCATGTGGAAATGGCCAATAAGGGCTTAAAAATAAAAATATAATAGAAAAGCCCAGAAGGTACTGTCAAGAGAGTGTGAAGGAGTATAGAGCATGCAACCCTGCTTCATGGCTCACTGAGACTCCCAACGTGTAAGTCCTTGTAGAATCTTGATAACCGAGTGGCATTCAGGTTAGTGTTAGTAGTGGAATCTCATTGGCTGCTCCAAGATAATGAAGTCTACAGAAATGTAGATAATGTAGTCTACAGAAAACAAGATGTATGTTTTAAAGAATAAATCAGAGAAATGTGGCGTTGACTTGGGTCTTCAGTAGTAAGAAAACTTATTTCATAGTTTGTCCATACAATAGCTCATACTACTTCACACACACACACACACACACACACACACACACACACATTCCTGGTCATGTTTCTAGATGATGAATGAGCTGAGAAGCATGGCTTCCTAGTCTATGGTTCTCAGAGTAAAGATCAAACTTTGACTGTTCATGAGTAGTTGGCCAATTTGGAAAGAATCGGCTGACTTGCAAAAACTGCTAGTTGTACACAGTGAATCACCATTCAGCCATAAAGAATGCAACTTTGTCATTTTCAAGATTAATGGAGCTAGAGATCATCAGCCAGGCACAGAAAGATGAGCTCCACTACATCTAATAAGAATCCAAACCAGTCAGACTGGGAGAGATGGCTCAGTGGTTAAGGGTGGTTGCTTATCCAGAGGATCAAACTTTGGTTCCCAGCAGCTCATAACGTCCTGTAAATCCATTTCTGATGTTTTACTTGGGCCATCACCAAAACCACCCCACACAGAATATACTCACATAGAAGCAGGTACACATACAGACACACATAACACAACACACAACACAGACCACACACATACTGCACATACACACATACCACACCATACAACACACATCACACACACACACACACACCACCACCACAAGCACCACTACAAACACCATACCACACACACACATACAAATAAGCATGAAAATAAAATAATAAATAATCTAAAATTATTTAGATCTTAAAGAAATTGAGAGGAGCAATGGTTACCACAGACTGTGGACTGTGTCAGAAGGTAAAAAAGGCTGATCAACATACTCAGCCACAGACATATCAAAATGAGCAGGTCCGGATACTATTCTACACCACCATATGGATGGTAATCATATGCTGTGCATTTCAGAAAGCTAAAAGAAAGGATTTTTAAAGTATTCATTGCAAAGAAATAATACAAGTTTTAGGGAAAAATCATGAAAAGAATTAAATATGACGCAATGAATATGTGTGATGAACATAAAGTGATATTTTATTAAGACATACAATGGTCATGGGTTGTGACCCCATTAAAAACAAATGATATGGAGATAAAATAGCCAGAACCTGGAAACAACCTAGATGCTCTTCAATGGAAGAATGGATGAAGAAAGTATGGAATATATACATATTAGAGTATTACTCAGCAGTAAAAAACAAGGACTTCTTGAATTTTGCGTACAAATGGATGGAAATAGAAAACACTATCCTGAGTGAGGTAAGCCAGACCCAAAAAGAGGAACATGGGATGTACTCACTCATATTTGGTTTCTAGCCATAAATAAAGGACATTGAGCTTATAATTAGCGATCCTAGAGAAGCTAAATAAGAAGGTGAATCCAAAGACAAACATATAGGCATCCTCCTGAATATTAACCTTCATCAGGCGATGAAAGGAGACAGAGACAGAGACCCACATTGGAGCACCGAACAGAAGTCTCAAGGTCCAAATCAGGAGCAGAAGGAGAGGGAGCACGAGCAAGGAACTCAGGACCACAAGGGGTGCACCCACACACTGAGACAATGGGGATGTTCTATCGGGAAGTCACCAAGGCCAGCTGGCCTGGGTCTGAAAAGCATGGGATAAAACCAGACTTGCTCAACATAGCGGACAATGAGGACTACTGAGAACTCAAGAACAATGGCAATGGGTTTTTGATCCTTCTGCACGTACTGGCTTTGGGGGAGCCTAGGCAGTTTGGATGCTCACCTTACTAAACCTGCATGGAGGTGGGCGGTCCTTGGACTTCCCACAGGTCAGGAAACCCTGATTGCTCTTTGAGGGAGAGGGACTTGATCGGGGGAGGGGGAGGGAAATGGGAGGCAGTTTCGCGTAGGAGGCAGAAATCCTTAATAAATAAATACATTTTAAAAAAAAAGAAAGAAAAGGCCATTAGGCCTCAACCCTACACAAGGAACTCACTACGAGCAAGTAAGGAATGCTGAAAGTGGATGAAAAAGTCTTTCCCACCAAAGAGCACACCGATTGTTTATTCAATACTAAATGATCAGCTATAAAAACATATATATGTGTGTCATTATACAAACTGAGCAGGTTATGTTTAGAATACATGTATACATGCATATACTCATTTGCAATAACAATCAAAAGAGAGGCAACAAGTTTGAAAGAGAAAAAGGAGAATTATGTGGGACGGTTTGGCGTGAAGAAAGGGAAGGAGGAAAAGATGTGATTGTAATATAATCTCAAAATTAAAAAGAAAATGGGAAAAATAAGAAAAAGTGGTGATTATTCCATGACAGCTCACATATCCTAGAATGCTGTAAGGATTGCTTCCATCTTCTTAAAGGTTTCAGGCTTCTTTTCTTTCCCTATTCTCATATAAACACAAAGAAAGTTCTCCCTCCGAAAACCTTTAGCAATGATTTCCACACGTGTTCCACGACCCTACCCTCTCCCATCCCCTCCGTTCACCAAGAGACCCCGCCTCGCCCTGCTCACTTCCCTCCCACTTGAAGCAGCACAAAAGGTCTTTCCCCTCCTGTCCCTGGCTCCTCTGCCCGTGATGAGCCTTCACCGTCTCCCCTGTAATTTTGCTCCACCAGTTGTCTGCTCTGTCTTAGAACTTCAACCTTCTTCTGCCCTCTGTCAAGGAAATACCGCTCAAGTTTTCTTTTCTAAATAGAATTTTTTGGATCTCCTTAATGCCCCCTTCTAGCTCTTGACCTATTTCTCCCCTATCCTTATCAAACTTTTATGAAAGAACTGTCTTGAATTCACCATCCTCACCTCCTCTTGACGCATTCAGGGCTCAGCCTGTTGCAGTGTGGTGCATCCGTGGCAGCTGACTTCTGCGCATGTCCAAACTTCTGCTCGCCCTCCCTTATGGCTCCCAGCGGGGATTTTTCAGACTCCCAGATGCCTTGGGTGCACCTGTCTGCCTCCACTCCCACACACCTATTCACTTTTTTTTTTGTACTTGCATGGAACTCTGAAATGTTGGAAGTTTCTTTGTATATCTCACCCAATGCCCTGTGGTGACCTAAAGTGACCTAAAGGAACTTGTGACTTAAAGCAGAGGTACTTGGCAGTGCTTGCTTAATGGATTGATCAATAAATATGTACACAACAGAGTCTCAGATCTATACACATTCCAGTTCTTTCAAATACACATTCAAAAATGTATTGAATATCTAGATATTTTTAAATCTCAAACTCAATTTTATAATAATAGACTTTTCTTCTTCAACCAGATTTGTTAATGCCCAAGAGTGGTATTGCTGGGTCCAGGGGTAGGTTGATCCCGAATTTCCTGAGAAACCGCCACACTGCTTTCCAAAGTGGTTGCACAAGTTTGCA
>NC_022013.1:1346410-1346939 GCF_000317375.1 Microtus ochrogaster | reverse complement strand
TTGTGAAATACATTAAGGAGTATAGGTATTAGTTCTTCTTGGAAGTTCTGGTAGAATTCTGCATTGAAACCATCTGGTCCTTGGCTTTTTTTCGAAGGGAGATTTTTAATAAGCATTTCTAATTCTTCTCGACTAACAGGTCTATTTCCAGTTTTGTGTGTTTATTGTTATCTGTGTTATGCTCATGTTTAAAGAATCATGTTAGTGAAACTTTATGTGTGTAGCTTCTGAATTTACTAGGAGACACAAACTCACAGTGAACACCCTGATCCTGTCTCTTGTGATCTTTCTGCTTTCTCTTCCCCTTTGTTCCCTGAGTATTAGGTATAGGCATGATTTTTAGACATATCCATTTGAGACTGAGATCTACAACTCTACCTTTTGGATGGTTGTGTTTTTCTATGCTGGTCTCTGTTTGCAGCAAATACAAAAGTTTCCTTGCTGAATGGTGAGGACTACACTTACCTGAATATAAGAAGAAATGGTTAGACTATAGTTAGGGATTATGCTGGTAAAAGTGTGTGTGTGT
>NC_022013.1:1329299-1345815 GCF_000317375.1 Microtus ochrogaster | reverse complement strand
GGAATTCACCAAGGCCAGCTGGCCTGAGTCTGAAAAAGCATGGGATAAAACCGGACTTGCTGAACATAGCGGACAATGAGGACTACAGAGAACTCCACCTTAATTTTTATGACAGGATTTCTCACTGAATCTGAAGCTTACTGGTTCAACTTGAATGCTTGTCTGGCAGTCCCAGGCATCCTCCTGCCTCTGCCTCTCAATTACCTGTGTTACAGGTATGTACAACTGTGTCTAACTTTGCATAAGTACAGTGGATCTGAACTCAGGTTTGCCTGCTTGTGGGACAGGTACTATACTGACTGACTTAACTACCTCCACAGCCTCTCTATTCACTGTTCCAATGATAAGGTCGTTCTCAAATTATGATAATTCTGTAGCATTCAGAATTTATCTTTCTTTGCATGCCTGTGCCTAGCAGAGTGATGATTACCATGGCAGGCACTGAAAAGGTGACTTCTGTATGATTCCTGACCCTGATCAGGACCTCTAGAACATTTTTTAATCTCTTCCTAACAGTCATAAATCCTGATTATAATGAAACTAATACTCTAATTAATCTTAATCACTGACAATTAAAAGTAACAACCTACAATCTAAGTAAAATAGCTTCTCATAAGGGCAGCAGACTGATGAAGATGGCAAACGTTAAATCCAGTAAGCCTAAATGGGTGGATGCAATCAGGGGGAAACAGCTAGAATTCATGACACCACTCTGGGTTGCTCAGTGTTTCATGGGCCTCTTTATATTCTGAAAAGATTCCTTTGGATTTAGAGTAAGATTTAAATAATCTCCTAAAACAACATATGCTCAACTCCTAACTGTTACCAAACATATGTTCAGAATGGATAAGCCAGTAGCTATGATTTATGCAAGAAAAGACAGCAGGATGCATCTCTCAATCCTTCCCCACACTCAGATTCTCTGCAGATTCAGATTGAAAAATAGACATGGAAATTTTGTCATTTCGCCTATTTGGAAATCCTGAAGAATTAAAGCAGAATCCGACATAGTCAATGAGGAGTTGTTGGTAGTTGGTGACTGCTGGGAGACAGAGAGTCATATTAGGAAATGGAGTGACAGCTAGTAGTTACCTATGTCCCAATGGCTTTTCCCACACCATGGGCACATGGGCATCACTAATGGGACTCAGTGGGTTATTAGAAAATAAGAAGGACGTGGAGTTGAGAGAGAGCTGTGTTGTAGAGGAAAAGGGGTGGGTCTCCTGGAGAGTTTGAGGGAGGGAGTGCGGATTGCACAGACAAGACTAAGATACACTGTATTCGGGTATGAAAATGTCAAAGAATAAATTGGGCTGGAGAGATAGCTCACTGATGGAGACTGCTTCCTGCTCTTCCAGAGGAACTGATTTTAATTCCCAGTATCTTTATTCAATGTGGCTCACAACTGCCTGTAACTCCAGCTCCAGGGGCTCCAACACCTCTGGCCTACACTAGCAACTGGACTCATATGGGCATGTATATCCACCCCACACGCTCAAATTAACCAATTAACTAATTATGGTGTGTACTACAGAAAATTCATTACATTTTGAATGTTTCCAACATAACCACCAGTATCATCACCATCATTTAAGGCAGTGACATATTTGAAAAATAACAATGCCTTTTTACAGAACCAGGTCCAGAACCAGTGAGTCACAGGCACCATATGGAGGCTTGGAAAGCCTCTCAAGATCAGGTGACAACTGGAAGAACAGAAGACATAAGCTTGTGACTAGATACAGCGTCCCCAGTGCTGTTGCCCAAATCAATTCACAATTGAGTCATTAGTTCCAAGTCTGACCAAGTGTTAAAAGCACAGTATATTAGTTATTTGTCTCGTTGCTGTGACAAAATCTCCGACACAAGCAACTTTAAGGAGGAAGGGTTTATTTCAGGTAATCGTTTGGGGCATGTGGCTCATAGCGGTGGGAAGGTATGATGGCAGGAGCAGGAGGCAGCTGGTCACATTGCAGCATAGTCAGGAAGCTGGGAGATGGACGCTGGTGTTCAGATTGCCTTCTCCTTTTCATTCAGTCCAGGACCCCGGCCCACCGGATGGTCCCGCCCACAGTTAGAATGTGTCTTCCCACCTCAGGAACCCTAATCTAGAAGTTCCCTTGCAGATGTGCTCTGGTTGGACTCCTTGTGGTTTTAGAGCCTGTCATAAGGACACACGTGAAGCTTCAAAAGCCTAGACTTGTATAGATCTCATTCCAACATTATCAAACTCTGGAAGGTAAGATGATATGGGAAATCCATCCATTAATATGGTCAGAGCTTCTTGGATTCTTTTGTTATTACTCTGAGATACTTGGAGATTCATAGGGTTGTATTAAATGATAGAGAACTCAGATGTTAACATTGTCCGTATAAAACATCTTTCAAAACTGTAACACAGGATTATGAGAGAATATTGAAGTGGATAAAGCTCAGGAACAAACACTATATCTATCTCCTCCTGCCTTGTCAGTGACTCTTGGCTGCCAGTAGCCTCGCCTCTGTTTCCCTAGTTTATCACTTTAAGAACGCTGTGAAAACAGAACCACATGATATGTGACCATTTGGAATTAGCTTTTCCTACTGAAAGTATTTCGCCTGAGTTTAACGAATTGTTGCGTATGTCAATATTTTGGCCCTCGTCATTGCTCAGCACTGGCCCACACTATTAACTGTTCTCCTGTTGAAGAACATCTGCACTGTTTATGGTTTGAGCCACGCTGAATATTTGTGTTTACAGTTTTCTGTAAAGAACAGTTTTGTCATTTTTTTGTCTCATTCTCTTTTAATGCACTTCCTGAGGTATCTGGCAGCTGTAGATGTTTTATAAAACGTCACTAAGTAGTTTTCCAAAGTCCTATAGGTCTTCCTTCTCCCGACGGCTCGGGGAAATTCCCGGCCTCCTCCCCTTCTCTAGGCAGCTGTCACAGGCACTCTTTCCTGCTCTAGCCATTCTGGGTCCCACTTGGGTGTAAATTTGCATTTACCTGCTGGGTAATGGAGTTGAGCATCTTTTCATATGCTTATGGGCCACCTGCATACCTTCTTTAAGTCTTTATCTATGGTGAAATTAAATGGATTTTTTTAAAGTGTTGGCATTAAAAAGTGTTTTTTCTTTTAATATATATTTCAGAGTAAGGGACTTTGATAAAGTGTCATTCATGGATATTTTTCTCTATGATTGTATAAGACTTTATCCTCTTCTGAAAAATCTTTCATGGAGCAATTTTTTTTTAATTTTGATGAGATTATGTTTCAACTTTTTCGTTTTGGATTACATTTTCAATATCAAGCCCAACAACTTTGATAGTCCTATGTACTTTGAAATTTTCCCTGCCTTTTCTTTTTTTCTTCTAACATTTTATAGCTTATTCTAGATGTTTTATTAATGCATATTAATTGTGGAAAACACAGGGTCCCATCCCATTCTGCGCATGTATACATGGCACTCTGATGCTAGTCAGCCCCTCCCTCCTCACACTGTCCCCCTCCCCGGTCCCTCCAGTCTCCTTCCTAGCTCATAGTGTTTCCACTCAGATGTTATCAGCATGCAGGCTCCCAAATGGCTTAGGAGGTCACCAAGCCTGATGACCCAAGTTCAGACCTCAAGTCCCTGAGGACAGAACTGACTCCCACAAGTTTTCCTCTGATTTCCACACATGTGCGTGACATGCACACTCACAGGTAACAGAAAGGAAGAGGGAGGAGATAAGGAAAGGAGGGAACATTCAGTACTCATTTCAGTCTGGCTTGTTTGACTTAATACAATGATCTTTATTTCTATTTATTTTTCTACAAATGACAATATCTTGTTCTTCCTAATGGACAACTCTGTTGTATACATATACTTCATTTTCTTTATTCAGTCACCTGTGGATAGGCACTTAGGCCGACTCTGTAGCTTGGCCATTGTGAGCAGTGCTTCAGTAAACATGGGTGTGCAAGGATCATTATTATGCTGGCTTGCATGTATTCACATTTGTACATAGGCATGGTATAAGCAGATCTTTCAAATAATTCTGTTTTCAGTTCCTGAGAAACGTCTGTGTTGCTTTACATATAGTCTGCAGTTAAAACTAGCACAACTTTACACTTTGTATTTAAGTCCATGATCCAGCTTGAGTTAATTCTTTATTATTAAAGAATTTAATAATAAAGATTTAGACCAGAATTTCTGGGCAGTGGTGGCACACATCTTTAATCCCAGCACTTGGGATACAGAGGCAGGTAAATCTCTGTGAGTTTGAGGCCAACCTGGTCTACAAGAGCTAGTTCCAGGATAGAATCGAAACCTACAGAGGAACCCTGTCTTGAAAAAAACAAAATAAAATAAAATAAAAATATTACATCTAAGTGACTTTTAGATGTAATAGAGGACAGCCAGCCTACAATTCACAATGCCAGAGTACATAGACAACAAAGAGGAAACAAAGAGAGACATACATAAATCTGTTCTATATAGGACATAGAGAAAGACAAGATCTTAGTAAATTTGGAGCATGTGGATCATGGGGGAAGGTGAGGGGAGAGAAAGGGAGAGGATTGGATAAATGTGTAGTTGAATAAAAAAAACAGTTTAACTACTGTTAAACACAGTAGTTATTGGGTGAAATAAACAAAGCGATAGTAAGAAATGAATAGCTGAAATTTGAAACTTTGCTTAATTTTGTACCTGAATAAAATAATTACTCTTGTGAAGCCAAAAAAAAATATATTTAGACCAGCATTAATTTTTTTTAAGTTATGGATGTCCTAGGAATATCCTCAGAGGCCATTTGTGTGGTGAGACCAAGAAAACACTCACATGCAACTAGAAGTTGTAGCCACATCCTTTCTGTTGCTGTGATAGAATGTTATAGCCTAAAGGGTTTCTTTTAGCTTGCAGGTTACAGTTCTTCATTTAGGAACCTCATGGCAGAAACCCAAGGTAGAGGGTGGGCTGTTTGCTGGTTTGTTCTTAGCTAGTTTTTTATATAGCCCAGGACTACCTGCTTAGGGAATGGTGCTGCCCACAGTGGACTGAACTCTCCTACATCATTAACAATCAAGACAATTGCTCATAGACATGCCCATAGACCAATCTGATCTGGAAGTTCCTCCAATTGACATTCTCTCTAATGACTCTAGGCTGCATTATGTTGATGGTTTAAGCTAAAAAGCATATAAATCTTGTCTATATTTTTTAAAGTATCAGTTTATTGAGAGTAATTATAAATGATACCACATTTTCATTGCCAGTTTCATATGTTATTAATAGATACAATAAGATCACCACATGAAAATGTGATATTTCTTGTATGTTGATGTTTTCTATGGTCTTGTTAACCTACCTATTCATTCTATCATTTCATTTTTATGTTTCTGGGAATTCTTGCAAAGTAGATAACCATGTCATTTGTACATAGTTTCTCTATTTCCAGTCTGTGTGCTGTGTATTGTTTTCTTGCCTTATTGAACTGACTACAGCTTCTAGTTCCATGGGTGTGTTTGCTCTGGTCTCATTCTTAGAGGATACCCATAGAAGATTCAAGGTGAAGTATGATAATTGCAATAAGTTTCTGGTACTTGCTCTTTATTAAATTCTATCCCTATTCTTTCAGAGATATTCTTAAATTTTGTTTCATTACCCTTTATTTATTTAATTGTTTACTGGCGGGGGATCACCATGGCACGCTAATAAGCTCAAAGAACAACTTGTGGGAGTTGATTCTCTCCTTCCACCACATGGGTCAGAGGGGTTGAACGCTAGTCATCATCTCAGCAGTGTCTTTACCCCCTAAGCCATCTTTACAGCTCAGAGATACTTTTGTAAATCATGAATGACTATTGTGTTTTTGTTTGTTTGTTTTTCAGTTTATAAAATTTTATTGAGAAATTTTGCATTTCTAAAGATTTTTATATTAAAAATTTCTGCCTCCTCCCCACCTCCCATTTCCCTCCCCCTCCCCCCATTCCCCTTTCCCTCCCTCTCCAGTCCAAAGAGCAGTCAGGGTTCCTGCCTGTGGGCAGTCCAAGGTCCTCCCCTCTCCATCCAGGTCTAGCAAGTTGAGCATCCAAACAGGCTAGGCTCCCACAAAGCCAGAACATGAAGTAGGATCAAAACCCAGTGCCATTGTCCTTGTCTTCTCATCAGCCCTCATTGTTCGCCATGTTCAGAGAGTCCGGTTTTATCCCATGCTTTTTCAGTCCCAGTCCAGCTGGCCTTGGTGAGCTCCCAATAGATCAGCCCCACTGTCACAGTGGGTGGGTGCACCCTTCGTGGTCCTGACTTCCTTGCTCATATTCTCCCTCCTTCTGCTCCTCATTGGGACCTTGGGAGCTCAGTCCAGTGCTCCAAGACATGTGGGTCTCTGTCTCTATCTCCATCCATAGCCAGATGAAGGTTCTAAGGTGATATGCAAGATATTCATCAGTATGGCTATAGGATAGGGCCATTTCAGGCTCCTTCTCCTCAGCTGCCCAAGGAACTAGCTGGGGACATCTCCCTGGACACCTAGGAACCCCTCTAGGGTCAAGTCTCTTGCCAACCCTAAAATGACTCCCTTAATTAAGATACATACTTCTCTGCTCCCATATGCACCCTTCTTTTATCTCAACCATCCCATTCCCCCAAGCTCTTCCCATCCTCCCCTTCTCACTTTTTCTCTCCCCATCTCCCCTTACCCCCATCCCACCCCACCCCCAAGTTCCCAATTTTTGCCTGGCAATCTTGTCTACTTCCAATATCAAGGAGGATAACTATATGTTTTTCTTTGGGTTCACCTTCTTATTTAGCTTCTCTAGGATCACAAATTATAGGTTCAATGTCCTTTATTTATGGCTAGAAACCAAATATGAGTGAGTACATCCCATGTTCATCTTTTTGGGTCTGAGTTACCTCACTCAGGATAGTGTTTTCTATTTCCATCTATTTGTAAGCAAAATTCAAGATGTCATTGTTTTTTACTGCTGAATAGTACTCTAATACGTATATATTCCACACTTTCTTCATCCATTCTTTCATTGAAGGGCATCTAGGTTGTTTCCAGGTTCTGGCTATTACAAATAATGCTGCTAGGAACATAGTTGAACAAATGCTTTTGTAGTATGATAGGGCATCTCTTGGGTATATTCCCAAGAGTGGTATTGCTGGGTCCTGGGGTAGGTTGATCCTGAATTTCCTGAGAAACTGCCACACTGCTTTCCAAAGTGGTTGCACAAGTTTGCATTCCCACCAGCAATGGATGAGTATACCCCTTACTCCACATCCTCTCCAGCAAAGGCTATCATATTGGGTTTTATTAAATGCTTTTGCTGTGCCAATTGCTTCTAACAGCTGATGTTTCTTCTATGTGTGATTAATATTGTGGATTCTATGAGCTAATTTTTAAATATTGAGGTTTCATTCTAATAAATCCTATGTAATTATGATATATAATTTGTATACTTTGTATATTTGGTTTGCTCCAACTGTATGAGAATTTTACAACTAACTTTATAGTTAATAAGTCTTTTTCTTTCTGTGTGGTCTTTTTCTGGTTTTGGTCTAAGGAAAATCTCGCCACCCCTTCTGTGTGCGTGTGTGTGTGTGTGTGTGTGTGTGTGTGTGTGTGTGTGTGTGTGAGAGAGAGAGAGAGAGAGAGAGAGAAACACTGCTATTAACTCTTTATATAAATAAATATGTACTTTACATGTAATATATTTTCCATAAGTATACATACTTACATATAATTGATGTGAATTCTTCCCAAATGAAGAATTTCTTTAGTATAATCACATGGGATTACAGATTCATTTTTCTTACATCTTTAATCATAGAACTATTGAAGGTCTCTGCTTTTTCTTGGTTGAATTTAATACTTTTTTGTGGTGCTGGCTCATATCTTATGAACTTTATCACTAGATTGTTAGCTTAAAGATTTTGACAGCTTTTCTTATTATCTTCTTTAAATACTTGTTTTACTTTCACTCTTGTGTGTCTGTGTGTGTCTTTGAGTGTATATGCTTGCATTTACAGACGCCCTGGGAGGCTAGAAGAGGTTGTTGCATCTTCAGGGTCTGCAGCTACAGGTGGTTGTAAAGCATCCTCTGTGGCTGCTGGGAATCAAACTCAGATCCTCATGCAAGAGTAATGCACACTCTTAATTTTTGAGTCATCTCTACAGCACAATTATCTATTTAATATAGTGGTGTTAATAATTCTTATTTATCAATTTAAAATTTTTTAGACATGCATGCAATATATTTTGATCATACTCACCCCACACTCCTAACTCCTCCAGGACCTGTCACCTGTCCCTCTAAACACTTCAAAATTCATCTCCTCTTTTATCATACTTCTGAATCCAGTTAGTTTTGCCCATTTGTGGGTGGGTCTGGGAACATCCACTGGAGCACTTTCAACCTACCAGGACCACACCCTTAAAAATGCTACCTCTTCCTGGCTCTAGCAGCTGTCAAACAAATCCCAGCTAGGAGTGGGAGTTCATGTGGCCTTCCCTGTTCCTGATGGAATGTTGGCTTGCTTGATCTTGTGCGTGTCATGTGTGCGTTGTGTGCAGGCAACCACGGCTACTGTGACTAAGTATTATTACTATTGCTATTATTGTTGTTATTATTATATTTGCAGTAACAGTCATGATATTCTGTTTCATTTTTGATACTTGATACTATAATTTGCCTTCGCTCTTTTTATACTTATTAGTCTATTCAGATATTTGTCAAGTTTGTCACTTTTTTTTTCAGTCAAGGCTTCCTTTTTCCAGTAATTTTTGTTGTTATTCCTTTAAAACACCTCATTCACTTTAGTTTTTGCCTTAATTATTTATTTTCTTTGTCATCTGAATTTTCTAGATAGTTAGGTTCAAATCTTCATTACTTATTCAAGGATCTTTTCTAACATAAGAACCTAATGTCATCAGTTTTCCCCTTGGCCTGGTGTATCTGCTACTTTGGTATTTTCCTGTGTCATTGTTCCTTTTCAATCAGCACTATACATTCATTTATTTCCCAGGAGATCTATAGATAATGCTTGGATTATTTATAGCACTGCTTAATTTCTAATGTCTAGACATGTTTTTCCTTCCTGTATTTTGAGTATCTGTCATTTGGTGCCTATGTATTTATGAATCTATGGTTTCCTGCTTGTGTGGTTGTTTTATCTCTTTAGTAAGTCTGTTTTTTTCTCTCTAGTTACTTCCTTCACCATAATGTCCATCTGATTTGATGTTTACCTGAAAGCTCCTAGGTTTTCATTGGTGTTCATTACCACAATGTCTGTTTAATTTGACATTGATTCAAATACTCCTAGTTGTTTATTTTATTATTATTATTATTGTGTATTGTTATTATTAATGTAACTATTCCTACTTGTTGCTATTACTGATTTTAGTTTTTAATTCTTTTGTTTTCAACTTATGAATTTTGTTTCATTTGTAGGAAAAATTATAAAAACTGTCATATCGGGATGTGTTTTCTAGTCTACCCTACCAATTTCTGTGTTTCAATTGATATACTTATATCATTAAAATGTAAGAAAATATTGATAATTTTATTTTGTTATTCTGTTCGTTGTTTTCTGATTATTATTCTAAGTTCTTCTATTTCCTCCTGTGTCCTATGGTTTCTTTGAATATCAAAATTACCCTTAAAAATAATAAACAAATAAAAATTATTCTTATCCACAAAGATTTTATTGCTTTCCTTTCTATCATTTTCTTAACAATCCTCTTGCTTTTATAGCACACACTTGTAACTTAGATTGTCCTGTTGGGATAAATTTAGCACTTGAAAAGGAATATAGAAACCTGACTTCCTTCATTCTTTTTCTTGACTTTTGAAAATATCCCTGCTATAGCCTATATATGGAATTCCACAAAGGCCCATGAATTAGAAGTGTGGTCTTCACCCTGGTATTATTGGAAGCTAAGTCCTGGTGAAATGTCTTAGGCCACTGAGAACATTTTTGAGCCTTCAGGGGCCTTGCTCTCCTCTCTTTGTTCCTCTAATGTCCAATCACAAGAGAGGCACATTCCCCTCCCCCACAGGCTCCTTGCGGGACAGTCTTCCTCACTACAATACCCAAGAGCAATGGGGCAGCTGGCATGTGTTGCGGGAGGTCCTTTCGCTCCTCCAGCCTATAGCCTCTGAGATATTAGCCCACTGGGGCGTGGTCTCTCTCCCTTTAAAAAAGCTGCCACTTCTCTCTCCTCTCTCTCTTCACTTCCTGCTCCGCAGGCGACTAGACTCCATTACTGGTTGTGCAGAGGGCTGTTGTCTGGGACGGTAATCTGTAAGTTTTTTCCCCTTTAAATAAATACCACCCTATTAATCATAATTCCAAACTGGTGTGGCATTGTTTGTGACTTACGTCTACAGGCATGGACTGACATCTCTAAACCGATGAGAAAAGCAACCTCTCAACAATTAACAAATGTTAATTCTCAGGTGTTCCTTATGCTCTGTCCTTTTTGTCTTTAAGCTGTTCTCTCTCTTCTGTTGATACTTAGTAAATTCTATTGATCTCTCTTGATGTCTTATGAATTCTACCCTCTGACATCTCCAATCTGCTGCCGACTTCATCCAGCGAGGCTTCTCTCTCAGTTATTGCACTTCTCAGGTCTGTGATTTTCATTTAATAACACTTAGAAGCCTCTATGTTTTTGTTAAGGTTTTCTGTCTTTTTTTTTTCGTTTTGTTTTGAGAAAAGCCAGAATTGCTCATCGAAGGATTTTAAATGATGCATCTGATGCATGCTTCCAAATTCTTATCACTTTTCTCAGATCAATATCTGCATCACTACTACATTTACACTTGCTAGTTATCTTATGCCATCATGCGACTTTCTTGGATTTTCCTGTGACAGATTATTATCCTATTAATCCTTCACATCTTGCATGTTACAACATGAAACTTTTAGAGGTAAGATCTTAGTAAACATTCCAGCCTAAGCTGATCTAGAAGATGCTTCAATCCTCCTGCCTCAGCCTCTTAAGTGATGCCACTGGAGGAATGTTTTATCATTCCCCTTAGTAACTATTACCCTTGTCAGGATGTAACTTGGAAGCAGGTGTTTCTGTGTATGCTTAGCTTCTGATTGGCTCCTACGACACTCTCCAAAAGAAGCAGTCGTGATCCCCACAAAAAGTTCCTCTCAGACCTTCCTGGACTAAAATATTGAATGATAACCCACTTCTGTCTTCTCCACAGGCTGTTCTTTCTGAGGTACCCACCTTCATCTACCTTTCTTGAATACTTGGTGAACTTCTATTTCCTTTAGCGTTTTTCATATATGTTTAAGCTCAAGAACGTCTGGTTTGAACTGAATGGCTATTCTGGGAAATATGTTTTCCCTTACAATTAATTGCCTGCTTGAATGGTGTGATGAAATTGTAGACATTGATAAAATCCTTTCATTGATTGCTTGTGCTACACCAGACAATAGTCTAGTGGGTGGGACTTTCGTAGAACAAAAGCAATGAGCCTTCTCCTCTGTGCATCTCATCGTTTAGTGTCGGGGTAAGGAGGATGCTTAGAAGGTGGAACTTCCTACCCTGCACACTTGCTTGTTGACCTATGTTCACTATCCAGCAGCCACCTTTCTCTTGTCCAAGTCATTCGGGATCTATAGTATTAAAAGTACACTCTAGCTCCTAGGAACTTGCATTATTGCTAAGTGTTGAATCAGTATGATTAAACATGTCTTATCAGGGATGAGCAGACACTTGATCAAAAGTCCGTGGCTTGAAGCATCTTATTTAAGCAAAGAAATCCATTTCCTGGGCCTCAGCATCACACTGCCTTTGCCCTGTTTCAATGCCTTTCTGCACAGTGTGGTAGTCATCGGCAGCAGCCCAGTGGAGGTAGATGAACTGTTTCCAGAAGCAGGGATGACTCAACACACAATCGAAAACTTCACTCTTTCATGGGAGAACATTTTCTAAAATGTTTCACCAGCTATGTCACCCACCCACAAGCACAGATGGGCCCGTGCCTTGGAGAAATATTGATCGTGGTTCCTCCCCGTGTACCAGTCAGAAGGAGGATCTGTGAAATGCCAGCCTCTGGACGTCACATGACTGTGGCACACACGCACTCACGGCAACCGTGATTAGCTGTAGAAAGACTGTACAAACTCAACTACAGAGTGGAAAGAAGGGCTCCGGAGGTCCCACTTAGAGCTGGGAAACTGTTGGAAGTTGATGTCTGGTAGGGCAGGGAGAATCACATTGGGAGAGGGGGATGAAGTCACTGCTAAGCTGCCCATGCCCTGGTAGATGACTCCACACTCGTGAGTATATGTGCTACACTAATTGGACTCAATGAGTCATACAAAAGAAGCATGGAGTTTGGAGGGAGATATGTTGGAGGGTCCTGGGGGGTGCTGGAAGGATGGGGTAGGGTGAATAAAGATACCTTACATACGTATATGAAATTTTTTTTGTTAATTTTTTATTTAAATTTTTTTTTTCATTTTACATACCAACCCAGTTCCCCCTCCCTCCCCTTCTCCTACCCCCTACTCCACAATCCCACCTCCCATCCACTCCTCTGAAGGGGTAAGGCCTCCCATGTGGAGTCAGCAAACTCTGGGATACCATGTTGAGGCAGGACCAACTCCCTCCCCTGTATCAAGACTGAGCAAGGTATCCCACCGTAGGAGATGGGCTCCAAATGGCATTTAGGAAAAAAGAAAGGAGCCTTCTGATGGCGTAGATTGTGCATTCAAGGAAAGCAAGAGCTTCCCCAGGTAAATTGAGTAGCCATTCTCTTTGTTCTAGAATAATCTCCACCTTTCCCAGGCCAGCACCAGAAAGACATAAGAATCTGTTGTATCTATATAACCCACAGCTCCATTCCCATGTACACCAGCATGACTTGGTGATGTTCAAGGAGAATCTTGGCTTTTTTACAACACACTAAAGTTCTAGAGGAAGGAGAGAGAAGGGAAAATGCAACTTCTACAAATCCAAAATAATTTTAAGTTACAAATCTAATAAAAGTGAATAAATGAGTTTAAGATAGGCACTATCCATGAGTTCTACAGTGTGAAAAATAGAACAGATTAGAATAATAATAGATGATGCTGGAGTTGGGGATGCTGTTTAATGAGTAGAGGGCTTGCCTAACATTATGGATGCCTGGGTCCCTTTTCCATAAATAGGGTGTGATGGTAGATGCCTATACTCCCTGCACTCAGCAGATGTATCAGAAGTTTGAAGTCAGAGTCGGCTACATAGAAAACTAAGGCCAGCCTGGAATATATGTTTCAGATGTCAGTCTCAAAACAAACTTGAGAAGACATCAAAAGTACAAGCTTAAGAAGAGTGCCTAGGTGTGTTTTTGGACCCCACTCCTCGTACTGGATTGCCTTGCTCAGCCTTAACACAAGAAGAGAAGCTTAGTCTTACGGCAACTTGATATGCAATGTTTTGTTGATGCCCATGGGAGGACAGACCTTTTCTGAACTGAATCAGAGTGGATTGGGGGTATACAAAGGGGAGGTGGGGGAAGGAATGAGAGGAGAGGAAGGAAGGGAAACTTCAGTGGGGATGCAAAATAAATTAATTAGTTAAAAAATAGTGCCTAAAGACCATCATGTGAGTATGAATGTCTATACACTCACACTTATATTACAATGTAAAATATATTTCTCCCCATGGATTGAAGTAAAAAACAAAAAGTTTGAAAACACTGAAATATATTGAAACTGATAAACTGGAGACAGAGGGGAGCAGTGTCTTAAACTCAGGTCCACGAGGGCCTCTCCTTGTCATAATAATTTACACAGCACAGAGCATGTCCTCAGCTCTAATTGGAGACACTCACTCCGGAAATCACCTCTTCTGGGACATCCTCTCTGGCCTCCCTGCCCAGGCAGAGCTTGTCCTGACCTCTCCTGGGCTCCCCTCACCGTCCTTGATCCACTTGCCTCTGTGGAGCAAGGCATTTGCTTACGTGTGTGTTTTCCTGAATGGAGTCTAGTCCCTGAGTTCAAATGTAAGAGACAGTCACTACATTTGCCATTCAAAATTATAAATAAGGCAAGAGTTTTCTGTGGACACACAAGCTAGTAAGTACAGCCTTAACGAGAGTCAGGATATTTATGACTTGGTGATGTTCAAGGAGAGTCTTGGCTTTTTTACAACACACTAAAGTTCTGGAGAGAGAAGGGGAAATGCAACTTCTACAGATCCAAAATAATTTTAAGTTACAAATCTAATAAAAGTGAATAAATGAGTTTAAGATAGGCACTATCCACGAGTCCAGAGAACAATTGTCTCATGTCTAATCAATCCTAGAAGCACCTAGATTGCAGCTTTGTAATTCATACTTGGAGGCCTTAAGGTGGTTTGATTCCAAGCTCAGAAGTCAGGAACAAAGCCCAGAGTTACTTTTTGAAACATGCTTGATAAAACATCAAAAATGGGAGCCTCTGGCTATGTCTGTGTGCTGTACATCTCATTTAGCAACGCTGATAAATCACCTAGGAGTTACAAGTTGGTCAGTGATCAGGCCATTCAGTCAAAATGCTAAATGATCTATGCAGTCCAGATTCCCACTGGCCATAAGAAAGGCCAGCTTCCCATCATTTCCCTACCTCACCCCGTTCCAGGGATGTAGGTAGCTCCATGCCAACTGCAGGTTTTTCCACCTAACTTCACCTTCTGTCTGGAGTAGAAAATTCTGACCAGCAGGCCGACTGAGAAAGAAGCTCCTGGCGACGTTTGAATGCAGACTTATGGACAGATGCATCATTGCTGCCTCAAAGCTTCAGGAGAGCTAGCCTCCATTCTGTGCTCTGCCTTACAGCCTCACAAAGCAGCCTTGCTGAGAGATCAGATTCAAGTGACGAGTTGTGCGGTTCCTTTATCAGCAAGCTTACCAGGCATCTGACCAAACGATTTCAGTCGTATGGAAACAAAAGTCTAAACTGCTCACATCACCTCCTGGCTATGGAAAACTGCTGAAGGACAGTCTTAAAGCAGCGGGTAAAATATACCTTTGTACCCTTTCTGTGGAAGATGTGGCTGATATCAGTAGAGTGTTTGCCTTGCAAACCTGAGGAGCCCCGGAATCTGTGTAAAATAGTTGGGCCTTGTGGTGCACACGTGTAACCCCAGTGCTGGTGAGGCAAACAAATGTGGATGTTTGGAGCCAGCTGACCAGCCAGTCTCATCTACTTGACACGTTCTTGGCAAAAAAAAAAAATAAAAAAGTGGTTAGCACCAGAGAAATAGTAACTCCTGTTCTCCTCTGGGTGCCATACACAAATATACACATGTTCTTTTATACCCACACATGCATGTTCACTTATACACACAGAAATTTACACAAAAAAACTGAAAGAGAGCAAGAGAGGTAAGATAGAAAGAAGAGAGGGAAGGAGGAGAGAAGAAAGGAAGGAAGGGAGGGAAGGAGAGAGGAGGAAGGGAAGGAGGAAGGGAGGGAAGAAAGGAAGGAAGGGAGGCAGGAAGAAGGAAGAAGGAAGGGTGATTTATCTCTGGACAACTATTGGTCTGCTCCAATACTGAAAGGTTGAGGGAGAAATAGGAAAATGAGAGGAAAGGGTGATTCTGTACGGTTCCACAGCAGAAGGCTGGGGAAAGAACACCTGGGATTAAATGGAGCCTCTAACTCCACCAGGCTGAAGACTTCCCTTTTATCCAGGAAGTTCTCATTTGTCTGATTTTATCTTTCATATCTCTAGTACACTGTGATCCAGAGAACCCAATGTCAAATGTGGACCGCTCACTATAACCCTCACAATAAAACACTGTAGGAAGGTGATGGTACCACCTCTACTCTAACTACCTTCTAAACTATAATAACAGCCCGGTGATAAAGGTGCAAGCAAGAAAAACAATGATATATGAAGAAGGGAACAACAGTAAGAATTAAGAAATATCCAGACATATGTCACTGTAACGTGAGTAACATCAAGGTTCATTTTCTTAACTAAAAATGGGATTTGGGGTTTGGTAACCTTTATCAGACTCTTGTTTGTTTTGGGTTTGGTTTGGTTTGGTTTGACTTTTTAGATAATGATTCTCTGTGTAGCTTTTGCTGCCCTGGAACTTACTCTGTAGACAAGGTTAAACTTAAACTCACAGAGATCCACCTGCCTCTGCCTCTCAGGTGCTGGGATTAGAGGCATGTGCCACCACTGCCCAAGTTCAGTAATTTCTAAAATCACCCCTATGTCTGAAACTTGGCACTTCTAAGTGATTCTTCCTGGTAGGGGGTCACCATTTCCAGGGTTTGAATGAGCCAGAATGACTGCATTGACCACATTACCCATATTTGGGCTCACTGTCAGGGGAAATTTTATTTTAGACTTTTGGAACTAGACATGAGGGTAACGTTTATGCCTCTGTGAAGGGAGGTTATATAGCTGAGATTGGAGGTTTATGTAGGCGGATTGATGATATATAGACAGACAGACAGACAGACAGATGATAGATAGATAGATAGATAGATAGATAGATAGATAGATAGATAGATAGATAGATGATAGATAGATAGATAGATAGATAGA